>NW_011889084.1:1735873-1759428 GCF_000151845.1 Pteropus vampyrus
CCCATGCTCAATAAATAGGTAGAGAACGAATGAATGGATGAATGAATGCACGCAGGCATGCATAACCAGGTGGTGAGAAGGAGTCTAGAGAGAGAATGCAGACCACCGCTCCATGCATTCTGCTCCATGGCCTTCTTCACTCTGTTTCAGGAGGGTTGGGAGCTAAACTGTTAGTGCCAGGTTCTTTCTGCACAGTAGTAGAGGGGACATCCCAGCTTCACCAGGAGGTCCTTTTATTTTCTACTTTTAGTGAAGACACTCAGATATTTCTAGTCCCAGTGGCTCAGCTATCTGATAGCTAGGATGGAGCAGAAATGGAGATTGCCTTCCCTTGGTTCCCACCAGCAGTAGCAGCTGGAAGGACACATAGCAGGAGGTCCGCCACCACCAGATTCTGGGTGCTCAGCCTGGTCATGTTCTCTCTCTTTGGTGATATTGGAGATTTAGCAGTTGGCAGTGATGGCATTCAATGACCTTTCTCTTTTGGGGTGTGGAGAAGCAATCAAATCCACAGTCATGGCACAAGCAGGCAGAACTGGTCCCAGACTTTGCTCCTACTCTGTTCTAATGTATGGGATCCAGCAAACTTGAGACCACTGACCAAGTTCACTCAGATGTGCATAGATGTGAGGGCATAACACCTTTACGCGGCCCCAGCAACCCAGCTTGGGACCACTAGAAGGCACTCCTGTGCCCTGTGGGGCCAGGCCACAGACCGAGGAGCCAGGCAGGGATCTGAGGGGTGCCCTAGCCCTTTGGAGTGAGAGGGTTCCCTTGGGAAGATTGGAAAGGGAGCTCCTTGGAAGGGGGGCAGTAGGACCAGAATCACTGCCAAGTCGCTGCTACACAGGAACATTTTGTGAAAGGCTCAGCCTGGCTAGGCTGAGCTGCAGGGCAGGGGGACCCCCAGGGACCCAGAGTGTGTCCTCAGTGCAGTTGGAGCAGAAGGAAGAGGCAGAGGGCACCAGGGGACAGAGGAGAGGGAGGCTTCAGGGAGGGGACTGTGAGCACAAGTCCAGCGCTTCCCCCAGTACACCCCTTGCAATCTGCATGCACCCCCCCCCAGAGTAGAATATGGGGCTCCTTGTCTTCTGAGGATGGTTCCCAAGCTCAGGGAGATAGGTCCAGCCCCTCCCAGCCCCCCAATCTTCCCTCCTTCCAGACTGTTCCACAGCAGCTGCACCATTTTACATAACCACCAGTAATGCACGAGGCTTCCAATTTCTCCACATCCTTGCCAACACTCGTTATTTTCCATTTTTTGATAATAACCATATAATCGGTGTCAGGTGGTATCTCACGGTAGCTGTGATTTACATTTCCCTAATGACTAGTGGCGTTGAGCATCTTTTCATATGCTTGTTGGCCATTCATGTATCTACTTTGGAGAAATGTCTATTCAAACCCTTTGTCCATATTTGAAATGGGTTGTTTTGTTGTTGTTGAGTTGCAGGGGATGTTTATATATTACCCCTCATGAGACATGTAATTTGCAAATATATTCTCCCATTCTGTCCATTACCTTTTTACTACTGTTAATATGAGTCCTTTGATTCATGAAATTTTTTAATTTTGATGAAGCCCAATCTACCAATTTTTTTCTTTAGCTGCCTGGGCTTTTGGTGTCATAGCCAAGAAATTATTGCCAAATTCAGTGTCATGTGTTTTCTTCTAAGAGTTTTATAGTTTTGGCTCTAGTATTTAGGCCTTTCAGTTAGTTTTGTATGTGGTGTGAGGTAGGGATCCAACTTCATTCTTTTGCATGTGGATTTTCTTCCTTTTTAACCCAGCCCTTGTAGCAGCTGCCCCTGCACACAAACCTACATGCCCACAGCTTGGCTGCCAGCAAGCACCCAGGGGAGCTGGGGGGGGGCCTGCCCCTACTCCACACAGTACTCAATCACACCTACCACTCCCTTCCCACCTGGTGGGCACATGATTGGCACAATCAGCCAGAATCCTTCCCCTGATTCTGCACAAAGCCATCTGCAAGCCTCGGTTTCTCCTCTGTACTCAGGGAGTTGGACTCAATCAAATCCCCTCTCCCCCACTGGAGTTGCCACACGTTGGACACACAGCAAACTTACCAGCACACTGGAAATGTCATGTGAGGTCTCCTCCTGACTGCTTGTTCTAGACCCCTATACCTCCCCCTGCGCCCACTCCCCTGGCCCCCTTCCTCACTCTGCCCCAGCCACAGGGCTTTTCCCCATCTCCAGCTCCTTCTGCCCAGAAGGCTCTTTCCCCAGCTTTCCTACAGCTGTGCGCTGCTCCTCCTCTGTGTTTCAGTTTGATCACACCCTCAGAGACCTTCCTGACCACCCTGTCTAAACCAGGTGTACGGTAACTATTACCATGTAACGAATCACCACAAACTTAGCAGCTTTAAACAAGACACATTTATTATCACAGGTTCTGTGCATCAGGAGCCCAGGCTTAGTGGGCTCCTTTGCTCGCAACCTCAAAAGTCTGGGGTTGCATTCTCCAGTCCTCATCTGAGGGTTGGGGATCTCCTGCAAACTCATTGTGGTGTTATCCAGCTCCTATTGAAGGTCCAAGGTCCCTGCTTTTGTGCTGGCTGTCATCAGGGGGCCATTCTCAGCTCCTGGATGCTGCCTCCTGTGATTGGGCACTGCCATGTGATTCCATCTACAACACAGCAGTGTGCTTCTTCAAGGCCAAAGTCAATACTGGATAAATGTCTGTGAGCTAACAGATGAATGGATGACCCAGAGTGCATCACCAAGAACATGTGTGTGAGGGTGCAGGCTGCTCAAAGAAGGCTCCTGGGCTGAGGATACCAGATCTGAGGTAGTCTTCTGCCCACCCCCTGCAGTTCTCCAACTCACCCTCCGGGTAAATGTTCCCTCTCCCTCCACCAGTCCCAACACTCTCCTTCCAGCATGAGGGCCTTTGGGCCTCACACCATTTTTCACCAGGATGGAAGTTCTCTCTGCTGGTTAGAACTCAGCAACCAGGGGTAAAGGGCCATGTCTTTTCCATCTCCAAATATCCCCTCACCACACACAAACATGGGACCCAAGGACCTTGTCTTGGGTCTCCTGCTCTACAAACTTCCATGACTCCCCATGGACCACAGGATCAGTCCCAGGCCCTCCACCACCACATGCCACATCCAGTCGCCTCCCAAAACTATACCGACCCCTCATTACCCTCCAGGCCACCCCTATCTGGACAGCCATGGCCTCCTCCTGCCCCTTGGCTATGCCGAGCCCATTTGACCCCCTAGTTCTTCTCTTCATTCCAGCAATGGCCACCACGTTCTACTGACCACTGCTATTTGTTGGGTGTCTTCCGCAAAAAGCCTCATACAAACCTCCGGGCATCCAAATGAGAAAGATGGTTTTGGAACCCAAGGCCCATGTGCCTCAGCAGGAAGCTGGTTTAAGTGTAGCCTAGCAGCCACGCGTGGCAGGCCCACCTGGGGCACTTGCTATAAGGCACACTTCTAGGACCACTCAGAACTAGTGAACCAGGGCTTGGGGACCAAAGAATGGGTATCTCAGACAAGCCCTTGATGATCCTGGGACCCTGAGGTTAAGAACTGCAGCTGCCTAGGTGAAGGGGTGGAGAGACACCTGAGAGGCAGTTCTCAATCTCAACCAGGCCAGGCCCACCCTGGGCCAACTGTGGGGACCCAGGAGTGCGCAGCCCCTTTGGAGTTCAGAGTCTGGGAGGAATTTGGAATCCTCATTTTCTGCTCAAGGGGGCCAGACCCTCTGGCTTGTCACCTGGGACCCCGGTCACTATAGCCAGGTCCTCTTTCTGGGCCACTGGTGACCAGGAGTACACTAAGCAGACACACTCCCCAGCCCAGCAGAGCCACCAAACCCAGTAGACCCCCAGCCTCATTTTACTCCCCAAAGTAACGGGATGGCTGGGAGCACATGGAATTCATCTACTGAGCACCCGCTGAGAGCACTGGGCCAGATGTGGGCCATAGGACACCAGACGCTTGGTCTCCGCCCCTGGGGAAGCCAACAGTCTCAGCAGGGCCAAAGAGGTACTTTGGGGGAAGGTGGGAGGGAGAGAGAAGCTTGTTGGAGGGAAAGAAAGGGAAAAGGGAGGGAAAGGAGTGAATGAATGCAAGTCGTATCCATAGTCCAGCGCCCCCCACCGCACACCTTGGCCCAGGAGCCCTCCACACCCATCGCTGCCTGATCCCGAAGCTCCCACGGGCGGAGCGGGCTGACCTTGGGATGCGCCCTCTACCTACTCAGAGTTGGGGTCTGACCAGCAAAGTGGGCCCGGGATACTGGGGCTAGGGGCGACCCGACGGGGAGGCGCCCAGTGAAGTTAGGAAGGGCCAGCATTCTTACAATGGCTGGGGGTGGGCCCCAGACCTGACTGCACGCGCGCGGTGGGTTGGGTAGTCCCCGCCTGCACCCCTGCTGCCGGCTCACAATCCTGGTGCCCCTCCCCCCTCGGCCAGCCCCCGGGTTAGGGAGCGTCCGCTTTTCTTCTCCCGTCGGTCAGGCCAGCTCTCGAGCGTTTGTACGGAGTCAGCTCATTGGGCAGATTCGATGGACGCCCCGCCCAGGGCCCCGAACTAGCCAATTGTAAGGGGTTTAACAGAGAGCAGTATTCGGGGGATAGTCACTGTGCTGCGACGCTTCTGGGGATCCTTAGGCCTCGATGGTCTTTGTCCCCCGGCCCCGGGCCCTAGCCCCAAGGAAACCAACGGGACCCGTGCCTGGAGAGATGCCCACGGGGCATCCGGGGACCCCTTGGAGATCTCGGTCTCCTCTTTCCTCCGCAGCTGGCCGGCGTGTCCTCGAGTGGATATGCGCATCGCGAAGGGAAGTTTGCAGACGCTCCCTCACATCGAGGACGCGGCTCCTTTAAGGACGCAGCTGTCCAGGTCATCGCCTGACTGGAAAGCCGCCCCTGGGCCGGGCTCCCAGGGCGAAGCCGGGACGCGGGCGCGCAGCAGCAGGGCGCGGGCGGCGGGCAGCGCGCGGCGGCAAGAGCCGCGCTGGACGCGGGGCGGCGGCGGCGGCGCGATGAGCAGGCGCGCGGCGGGCAGCCCCCGCAGGCCCCGCCCGCGCCCCTCCCGCACCGGGGTCCTCGGAGCGCTCGGGCTGCGCGCGGAGCGGGCTCGGGAGGGAAGTCCCGAGACAAAGGAAGCACCGCGCCGCCACCGTCGCCGCCGCCTCGTCCGCCTCGCTTGCCGGGCCGCGGCCGCCCGAGGTGAGCATGAACAGGGGGCGCGCAGGAGGTGGCGGTGGGGTGGGGGCTGGGCCTCGGCTGTGTCGGGCCTGCGCTGCCGTCGGGCTGGGCTGGGCTAGGCAGGCGGACGCCCCTCCATCCGCAACCTCCCGGGCCCGGACCCCTTCCCCCTGCGCGCCCCCCTCCCCGCGCCCGGGAACCGTCCGCCTCGGAGCTGTTGACGCCGCGGGGTGCGGCCCGACCTTTCTGGCCCGGTCTCGGCGTTGTCCTGGCCTTCCTTCTTAGGACTCCCGTCGCTTTCCCTTGTGAAAGTGGGGGGCATCCCTTACAGCATGAGCTCGCGGCGCGGTCGGGGAGCCGAGGCGGGCTTGACAGGAGCTTCCCTCCACTGAGGGACGTGCGTTTCCGGGGTCACGGATCTGCACACAAACCTGTGGCGCTCTCCAGCCGAGGATATAAGGCCCGGCAGAGAGAGAGTTGAAAGTCTTGAATTACAAAATCGCTGGCTGCTGGTGGGGGGCGGGGGGAGGTAAGGGGGGATTGATGTTTAAAAACCAAAACCAGTCTGAATATTTTTGCACCTCTAGAGAGCTCTGCTTGCCGTTGATGGGACCCTGAACATCAGCGCTTCGCCGGAGGAAGAGTTTTGTTTTTAAGATCGCTTTGTACCAGTGAAACAGAGATTAGAACTGGTAGTTTCATGAGTAGGAGGCAGGGAAGGGAATGATTAGCTGGGCTCACGATCATGGCGTGCATTTGCTCCTAAATCACAGAATTAACTGGTTTGGTTTATATACTGTGAAAGTATGCTTGGGTTTGGGAAGTTACTGTACTGTTTGAAGTTAGTTTTTTTGTTTCCTTTTAAAGAGTAGCCAGAAATGTTTCTTGCTGTTAAGGAAATGTTGCCTTTATGTACAGAACGAACCCATCCAACAGAAAAGGGCTATGGATCCTTGTTTAACCTGATTTGCTTGCAGCCTTTTGGGTGGTTTTCGCGGTGAATGCTTACCGTCTTGCTTTTGTCTAGTTAGTCTCAGTGTTGGGACTTTGTTTGAGAAACAGCCTGGGGTCCTGGGAGGTGTGTCAAAGAACTGGGGAAATATCAAGGGTGTCCTGAGTGCTTGGTGCTCGGTTTAGGCAAGTGAATGCCTTTTCCCTAGGGGAGTTTATTTAGGTGGGAAAGTCCTGTCTAGGGCTTCTCATCTACTATATGTTTCATCCTGGGCAAACCTGTGAGATTAGAGAACCAGCCCCCCATTTTACAGATGAGGAAGTTGAGGTTGGAGAAGATGAGCAGTTTGCCATACTCACAGTCGGTGAGTAGCTCTGAAGTCTGTGCTGTCAACCAGCAGAGCTGATCTGAGAAGATTGAGTTCAAGTACTGCCAGCTTCAGGGCCCTGGAGGCAGGTGGAGGGCAGACCTCCTCTCTTTGCTGGAGAACCCAGCTTTTGTCCTGCAGACTGTCTCTGGTAGTTCATAGATATTTTACGTTTGCTGCTCTGAAGCATCTAGTAACACTTAACTGCTCTTTAAGTGCTTCTCTGTTAGTTGGGGAAGGCAGATTCCATTTTAAGTGGGATTCTAAATGAGCAGTTCCCTAGTGTTGTAATTTAAATGTAACAAATTGGCTGCTTTCTCCTTGACCCTGGGAGGCCAGTAGGAGTGGAAGCACAATCTTGGAGACCAGGCCTCTGCCTAGGACAGTGCAGGTGAGAGCACCTGTGGCTCTTTGCCCTGATGGCAGAAACAGTCTTATTGGTGCCTGATCTGGTCCGTCAGCACCCGGCGGGGCAGGGGCTGCAGGATCTCCTCTGGGACCCACCCCGCATTAACCTTTCACACCTGGGACAACCACAGCTAGGCTCTAAGACAGGGCCTCCACGGGCAGCTTTGTCCCCTCTTCAGAGCAAAAGAGGCGGGGTTCTGGCACTTGTCAGCAGGCCTACAAGTAGGCAGGATCACTCTACTGGCCTCGGCTGAGTCCTGGGCCTGGCCCAGCCCCTCTGGAGCACTCTGAGCATTGTTTTGCCCGGCAGGTATCCATGACTCCTCAGTGTTCCAGAGCTGGCCTGGGGCTTCAGAAACCTGTTTTGATGCCTGTCCTAGCTTAGACTCGCTAGGGACCTTATGCCTCGCTTAACTGCTTATCAGGCTGCTTGCCTTCGGTCACTGAACTTCTGTGTTCATTAATTGAGCAGAAGTGTCCTGCCAGCCTGTGCTGTCTGCTTTACCGTGGCAGAGGATGTGGGGCATTCCTTCCAAGGGCCCTGTTGGTAGGGGGAGCAAGGGAGCAGGAGTACCTTGGAGGCTAATTTGTGCTGTGCCCCCCAAGCCTGGGGGTGGGGGTCGGGAGGGCACTTCTGCTGGTGTTGGGGATGGCTTTGGGTCGTTCCATTTAAAAGAACCAGTTGAAATGTGAAGGCTTTGAGAAACTTACAAATGAAGGATTTTCAGACATCGGGGTTTCTGCCCTGCTTCCTCCAAGCTCCCATCCCCGTCATGCAAGCCCACCCTTCCTGCTTTTCTCAGGCCCACGGGGCCCTGCTGCCTGGAACAGTTTCCTGTTGTATTGCTACAGGCTCTGCCCAGGTAGCCACCTCGCTACTGTTTAAAAGCAGGTGCCTCCCCATCCCCATCATCTTGCTTTGCATCTCCTGGCATCTAGCATTTCCCAGCACATGGCTTCTTCTCACGTGAGCCCCCAAGGGCAGTGTTCCTGCAGGTTTTCTGTGAGCCCCTCAGTGGTTAGGTCAAACATCCTCTGGGTTGGAGTCCATGGATAGGAAAGAAATGGGCAGACCAGAACTTGGGTCATGTGGTGCTAATGAGCAGTTCTTTTGGGTACAAACCTGGTGTTATCTATTTTGGACTTAATCTTGAGATCAGGTAAGGTTGAAAGGTTCATTCTGGGGCTAGGGTGCTGGAGCTGGGGACCACAGCCTAAGGTGGCACATCTGTCACATGTCACTCTGACAGCCATGCTTCTTGACTGGAGGGCTTTGATTTTTGATACTCATTTTTCTTGTGATGACATAAGTTTACCTTTCTTGAAAATGTACTACATCCAGTTAGTCTGGAGGTTGGTAGTAACTCACCCAGCATCCTGAGACCTGGGTGGCACTAGAGGCAGCAGTGCTTTTCTGCAATGGAGAGCCCAAACCCTTCCTTCCACTGTGCCTACTTCTTGGGAAAACAGTCATCCAAGAGTTGCCCATAACCCAGAGCATGGGGTCCCACCCAGAGTTCCTGACTCCATAGGGCTGCTGGACGTTGAATGTTGGCCTGACACAAATGGCGTGAGCCCCAGGGCAGTGTTTGTGTTGTGGGGGGGAGGGGGGCAGCCCGGTGGGATGGATGCTGAGATGAAGGGTAGGACTTGGGTGCTGAAGCAGTTGTGGGTCAGCTGGAGTCTAGGCTGTAGGAGCAGTGGCGGGGAGCTGCAGAGGGAGGGAAAGTAGCTCTTCACCCACCAGAGTCAGAAGATGACACCTGGGTTTTCGTAGAGGCTCAGCCCTTAGCAGGCAGATTACTCTGAATCTTCCTTCCTGTATGTAGAATGGGCTGGGTGTGGTACCAGGCCTGTCTGTAGGCTGGAGCAATGGGCGAGACTGGGCTGAAAAGCAGTGTCATCCATGCCAAAACTGTGTTCTTCCCCACCAGGTTGAGAGCCCTGTTGTAGTTGTGGAGGGCACCCCACATTGTACTCATGAACTTGAGGTGCTGGATCTTTTCCCAACAGAGGAAAAGAAGAGTCCTGTCCCCCACACTCCAGTGTAAGCCTGAAGGCTTGAGGCAAGCACCTGTCACTCACTTCTAGGAGCCACCTCCTTTGTCTTGTTAAATCCTTGTTTGTGGTAAACACTTAATGCAGGGTATCTTCAGTGTTTCCATAGACTTTGAAGACCAGTAAACACACGGTCAAATTCTTAGGCAGGTTTTGTGACCTTATCACCTCTGCATCTGCTTTTTTGTGGACAGCTGGGAATGGGGTTACGATCCTGTGCCCCACCATCTGGTCTGGTGTGTTGGGCATCTGGAGATGCTGCTTTACTTGAAGGCTCCAGGCCACTAGTCTGAACAGCTGAAGGCGCTAAGCCTTGAGAGTCTGGGGTCCAGTCCTGCAGAGGTGTCTTTCTGCTCCTGCCTGGTGTGCCCAAGGAGTTCCTGGGTTCTGCTAGCCCTGTCCCCTTTTGTTGCCTTTCTCAAAGGAAGTGGGAGACAGGCTTTGATCCATTAGTTGTTTGTGGAGAGCCAGGGTGGGACTGTAGGATGAAAAAGTGGAGAGGGCAGAGGAAGGAGCCTGGGGCTCTGGTGCCAGGTGGGTCTGTGGATGCTGGGGATAGGTGTGCTGTCTCTGGACTTGTCTACAATGCAGTTAAGCTGCCCTCTGCCCTGAGGCACTTTTCCACTCTCTTGCCTTCAAGAATAACAGTCATCCTTCAGGCTGGGTCTGAATCTGAATTCTGAGCCCTGATTCTAAGCTGGGGATGAGAAAGCACCCTCACTTCCCTGTACCAGTAGAAGAAAGCACTTCATCATTTCTCCCAGGTCTCAGGCCAGTGCTCTGGACATCCCCACCTTGTCCCTGCCTTCCCTATGGATTCCGATAGTCGAATTCGGATCCTTGTCACTCCATCCCACTGCCGGGTGTAACCAAAAGGTGGGAACAGGTGCCAGGTGTCTGCTGGAAGTGTCTGGCATTTGTGTACAGCAGCCACTTAGCAGTGCTAACCCAAGCCTATGGCTTTGCCTGTCTGAACCCTTTGCATCACCATAAAATGGAGACCGAAGAGTATGCTGTGGGGTCCTGGGGCTGAGCTTTTTGCAGGGAAGGTGCTCACATGTAGGTATCTAGGAGGTCCAGTTCTCTTCCCTGGTGACCTGCCTGTAGGAGATAGGTCACCTGTGGGGGTCTCATGCCCATCCATACTCTGAATGGAGCTGCTTGCTAAGAGCGCAGTCTCTGCGGGCCAGGGGAGAGCCTTCGCTTACCCGATTCTTGGAAACAAGTTTGCTCCCTGGTCAGGTGTGAGGGGGAAGGGGAAGGAGGAGCCAGGGTTTCCTCCTGATCACATCTCTGCTATCTCTTGCAGGACTTTGAATATGTCGGGGATCGCCCTCAGCAGACTTGCCCAGGAGAGGAAAGCTTGGAGAAAAGACCACCCATTTGTAAGGAAAGCTTTATTTCTGTGTGTAGCACAGTGGATCGTCTTCCCGCTGATGACACCGCCCAGTCTCTGTGGACTGGTCCCTGTTGGCGAGCCCTGTGCTGTCGGGCAGTGGGAGGGGCAGGGTTGGTCCTATAAGCACCTAACATGAGCTTCCATGGCGCTGATGTGCTTGTACGTGGTTTTCTCTCAGGGTTTTGTGGCTGTCCCAACAAAGAACCCTGACGGCACAATGAACCTCATGAACTGGGAGTGCGCCATTCCAGGGAAGAAAGGGGTAAGAAAGACCTATGCTCGTGTGAGGGGTGGACTGCTGGGGATGCTTCGACCCTTTGATCACACAGGCTGGGGGACATGGTTGGGGGGACATACAACCCCCTCCAGCAATTTTAATTCAGAAAGGAAGAAAGCTGAACTGCGTCAGGAGCGGAAGACTTAGACCCATCTTTGGGAGAAAAGGGAGCCTTGGACAAGGGACTGGATCGCCATGAGGGTCTTCCGGTTTGTCCTTCAGGATGTACTGAGGCCGGAGCAGCCCAGATACAGTGGTGCTCCTCTTGGGTCTGAGCCTTGAATAGCTGCAAATGCTTGATGCAGGGGCCAGACATCGGCCACTTACAATGGCTACATGGGACCCCATATGTCCTTCACAATCAGCCTCAGTCCTCCCATGTTGCTCCCCCTAGTGTACCAGGGCCAGTTAGGACCAGTGCATTTGAGGCATTAGGGAGTAAGAGGCTCCAACGACCCCAGGGTACATTTCTTCCTAGTGACTTGGAAGGAGGAGACCCCTGAGGCATCTAGGTTGTGCTGAGGCCTCATTACCTTTATCTCCTCCCACCAGTGGTCTCTTGTGAGAATCCCCTGTGCTTAGCCTTCATGCTTTCTGACAGTCTCCTTCCACTATGCTGAGCCAGCAGGGTTAATTAGGACTTGACTTTTTCTACAAGCCAATGTATTCTGGGTTTTCCTTGTATCTGAGGCTCTGTTGAGGACCCAATGTGTACCCCAGCCTCCACCGAGCCCATCCTTGATCCTTTATCTTAGGCTAAGGCTGGTGGGCTACAGCCATCTCCCTCCCAGGGAAGGTTGGGGAAAAGTGTTAAATTATGGAGCTGGGAGGCAGTGCAAGGACAGGTGGGACCTAAGAGACAGGGTCCTCACTTGAGCTCACTCAGGTTTACACTGCATCTGCTCAGGTGTGGACCCTGACCCCCATCCTGGGTTCAGAGTGGGCAGCTGCCAGGAGCTGGCTGTCTGCTCCTTTCCAAGAAGAGCTCTTTCCCGCTCACCCTCAGGGCTCATGGAAGTCCTGCCAGTCCTATTGTGGGGACATTGGACTGGGGGTCACTGGGGCCCTCACAGTGCTGGAGGGTAGTGGTGGCAGCAGCAAGCTCCTCCTCCCCCTGGGCACCTGCAGCAGGGGCCAGCACACAACTAATGACAGCTTCCCTCCCAACAGACCCCATGGGAAGGAGGCTTGTTTAAACTACGGATGCTCTTCAAAGATGACTATCCATCCTCACCACCGAAATGTAAGTACAATGAATGAAGTCCTTGAAGGTCTGCTTTGGCCATGCTCCCAGCAGAGATATGAGTCCTCTTCACAGAGCCCAGCTTCCGGGGGTGTTGGTTATGTCACACTCTGCTCCACGCAGGGCAGTCCCTGTGCTCTAATCCCAGCAACTAGCCATGGATCTGAGTGTTTCTTGCCCAGTGGTGGGAGGTGCACCTAACATGCCAAGTCTCGGGTCCTGGCTTTATAACCGGAAAGCTCCTGGGCCATGAAGGGAAGGATCATGAGGTCCAGGTGAGGCTCTTGGACCCTGAGTGCCTTTCAGGGATGAAGCCACACATACTAGCCCTGGGTGGTGGGGATGGACGTAACAGAAGGACCACCATTCAGAACATCATCCCTCAGGGTTTCATTTAACCCCACCTGTCCTCTGTTAGAACTCACAGCTGCATCGCAGCCTGGATTGATAGCATACTTAAGCCTTCAGATAAGGTAGCAGGAAGAAAAGGCCAAGGTTGCATTTGAAACAGTATTATGACGAGACCGTCATGACACATTTTAGCAAAACTCAGGATGGAAAAGGGGACACCAAATCCCTCCCCTGTGGCACCTGAAAAATCAACAAACACTGTCCACAACTGGTTCATTAAATGAGTTAACAGTGTGCCCCCGCATGCGGGAAAGTACCTGTGAGCACCATAGAAGGGTAAGATTTTGCGTAACTGTTAACAATTGTAGCTAGTGATTCAAGAGATAAAAGTATGTTTTCCATTATAATAGCATCTACCAGAAGAATTTTTTAAATTAACAATTCACTGGGTAACCACTGGGATGGAGTCTTACTTCATTTGGGGTGGTTCTTTGCTGTTTGAATTTTTTTTTTGCCATGTGCAGATATTACTTTAAATAAGAAATGAAACAAATTGTAGCTGCTTTCATCACTTCTATTCAACATTGTATTGGAATTCAAGCAAATGCAGCAAGGCAGAAAAAGAAATCCCAGCAGAGGAATGGGAAAGGAAGACTTAGAACCGTAGACCATCTTTCTCTAAGTGCTGATTAAAAGGTTAATATACAAAAACCAATTTTCAAACAATTGCAGTAAATGAAAGTTTTTAATCTATACCCTTTACAATGGCATCAGATATCTTGGAATAAATCCAACAAAAGATGTTTAATATCTCTGTACTGAAAATTAAACGTTTCTGAGAGAAATGAAGGACATTCTAAATCAGGAGTCCCCAACTCCCAGGCCGTGGACCCGTACCAGTCTGCCTGCCGCCTATTAGGAACCAGGCCGCACAGCAGAAGATGAGCATTGGGCAAGCGAAGCTTCATCTGTATTTGCAGCTGCTCCCCACTGTTAGCATCACTGCCTCAGCTCCACCTCAGATCATCAGGCATTAGATTTTCATAGGAACGCCAGTCCCTGGTGCCAGAAAGGTCGAGGACCACTGGTCTAAATAACTGGCAAGATAAGCCGTGTTTAGGGATTGGGAGACACACTTAGTTCTCCCCAAGCTGATCTACAGATTCAGTGTAGTCCCAATCAGAATTCAAGCAGACTTGTGGAAATTGTCATGCAGGTTCTAAAATGTAGAAAACGCAGCGCCAAGGATTGCCAGGGCCCTCGGGTTGCTAGTAGTGGGAGGATGGTGAGGCCCGGGCTGGGGCTCATTGGGTGAAAAGTACCCAGACCCGTTAGCAGAATGGGCAAGACGGGAACCAGATTGAGTCCTGCTCCAGAGACTGTAGATGAGATAAAGAGCAGAGTCCAGAAATAGCGCAGGTGTACAGTGGCATGGTTTATGACAGGTCACGCTGCAATATGTGGGGAGAGGATGGTCTTCCAGCGCATGGACAGGCTCAGCCAGGTGTCCCAGTGGAAGGATAGAGAACTCAATCTCCTTCCACCATAGACAGAAGCCTTCCAGCTGGGTCATGATGCCCAGTGGAAAGACGGATGAGATAGTACAGCTTTTAGAGGACAGGAGGATGTCTTCATGACTTGGATAGGCAAAGATTTCTTAACCAGGGAAGCATGAAAAGTACTTTTCCCCCGGAGGGGAAAAATGATCAATTGAACTACATTAAAATTAAGAACATTTCTTCACCAAAACATACCAGTAAGAGTGAAGAGGGGAGGATACATACATACATTCATACATATATATATATATATATGTATATGTCAGTACATACCCTGAATATTTCAAGAGCACTTAAAAATCAATAAGAAAAAAGCAAACAATCATTTGATGGAACAGGTCTTGCACAAGAGGTTCTCCACCTGTCTAATCACGGGAAGAGATGCCCAGCTGCTTTACCAGAGAATTGCAAGTTATAGCCACAGAGTGAACAGGCAGACAACCCGGGTGGGAGAGGCTGCAGAGCAGCAGGAGTCCTTGGAAGCCTACCATAGAGTAAATTTTGGACGTTTCCCTTGGAAAGCTCTCTGCCTTATCTACTAAAGCTAAACTTAGGCCTACTCCTGGACCTGGCTGTTCCACTTAAGTAAAAAGTCAATAGAAACTGCATACAGGAGATCACCAAAAGGCGTGGACAAGCATGTTTATGACAGCCCGATCTGTAAGAGTCAAAAGCTAGAGGCAACCCTAGCGTCCATTCACAATAGAATGGTTAAGTAAGTACAGCAGCAAGAGTGAAAGATCTACAGGTATACACAACACGAATGAATCTCCCGAAAGTTATGCTATGGAAACAGAGCCAGACACAAAGGAGTTAGTTATTGCTGGGGTCCTTTTATGAAGTTCAACAACGCCATGCAGTGAATGGTATGAGAAGTCAAGAGGGTGACTTTGTATGGAGGGAAGCCAGCCAGAGACCAGAAAGGGGGTGGGGGTCTTGGGGATGCTGGTATTCATCATTGGTACACTTCTAGGTAAGAAACAAGATCAGTAAATCAGATTAAAATTAAGAACTCTGCAGCAGCAGGAGTGAGTATCCACCACCTGTGATGACGAACATGACCCAGGGAGGTCCCCGTGTAGTCTCTTGCACAGTCTGAGACGTCTTCCCTGGGGATTGCAGGTCAGGATAGTGGGTGGTTTTATGAATGTTTTCTGGGAAGTTGTTGGTATTAGTGAATATGTTCATTTTTACCAATTTATCAAGCTATACTAGTCTGGTTGGACTTTTCTAGGTTTTAATGTTTTAAAATAGAAAAGAAGAAAGTATCCAGAAAAAAAGGATAAAAAATATGCTAAAATGTCAGCTGTAGTTAACAGTCCCTGGGTGAAGCTCATGGCATTTTTTTTCTTGCTCTTGCTTTTATAATTTTCAAGTTCTCTACATGGATTCATTTTAAAGAATATGGGGTCCTAAAAGCCTCTGTTTTTGAAGCAGAATGAGCTGATTTGAAAATGGCCACTCATTTGAATGGCCTTGGCTGCTTTCCCAGGACCCTTCTCACCTGATGCAGCGACCCCTTTCTGTCTTGCCACATCCAGACTGGCTGGGGAAGGGTTTGAGGAAGCCACTGGGGGACCTTCTCTGACTGCCTGAGCAGGGTCCTGGGGAGGGACATGGCTCTGCCTCTGAGTCTGTTGAGAAGGCACGCACTTGCCCTTTTCTTATTACTTCCTCCCACCTTGTGGCCAGTCTTGTTTTTCTCAACAGTTCTTTGCCCAATGCAAAGGTGCCCTAGTTTGGGGAAGGAATGTTGTCAAGACAGGACATTATTCTGTAAAACAACTGTCACCAAAAACACGATTTTTTTTCTTCCCTGTGGTCCAGGCAAATTTGAACCACCATTATTTCACCCAAATGTGTACCCTTCAGGCACTGTGTGCCTGTCCATCCTCGAAGAAGACAAGGACTGGAGGCCAGCCATCACGATTAAGCAGGTACGCAGCTCGAGGGGCCAGCCTTGACCTTCCTTTGGGACCAGAGAATTTGTGGTCCTTCCTACTTGCTGAGGATGATGTCCCAGAAAAGTTTGCCTTTTGAACTGCTGACTTCCCACCCATCTTTCTCTATTTTTGTCTTTTACACAGATCTTATTAGGAATACAGGAACTTCTAAATGAACCAAATATCCAAGATCCAGCTCAAGCAGAGGCCTACACAATTTACTGGTTAGTAGCGATCTGGCCCCACTTGCTGTGACCTCGTTGGCTTGCACAACCTTTCCTGGAAGTCTAGTCTAGACTGTCTGTAGGAAGTGGAGCAATAGGCAAGCTGTGAGTGGACTTTGGAGGCAGCTGGGGTCAGTGCTATGAAGTGGGGACCATGCGAGGTGGCCGTGGAGGTATCCAAGGAGGAACTGTATATGCAAAGGGCCCATAGTGGCAAGAACAGGTGGCCGAGGCGGGGGTGGGGGGCACGGGAGATGGCAGAGTCAGATGACATGGGCTCTTGGCACTTTATCCTCGATGGGGTGTGGCCAAGGAAACCCTGTTCCTCCAGGAGCCTAGTCTGGCTTGGAGGATGTGGACACCAGGAGGAGGTGTGTCTAGCAGCCCAGCTGTCACAGAGGCCCTAGACCTCTCATCTCTGCCCTGCTGCGGCTCTGCCGGGGTGCTCCTGACTTTCTCTTGGTCACTCGGGTGCTGGGCATCCACTCCACATCCCAGCCCTTCCCTGTGGTGGTCCCACATCCGACTACGCTGAGGGAGGAGGGTCTACTGTGACAGTGTGAGCAAATGGGGCTGGCTGGGTGGACCGTGGGGAGGACCCTGTCCCTGCTTGCCAGCTTGCTGGGCTGGTCTGGGAGGGGCCTTATGCCATTTTGAGGGCTCTGATTCCAACTGCTCCATTTGCCCTTGTTCAGAAAACCGGGGCCTAAGGGGGCTGGCCCAGAAGGAGAGGCCAGGCGTGGGCCTGTTTCTTCCAGCAGGACATTTATGAAACTGGATCAGGTCAAAGGGTAGGCCATTCTAAGCAGCTGCTACACAAGATGGCCTGAGTCCCTCTTCAAGGAAAAATGCCTGGTTTCAGATGTATCCCCCCCACCCTCCATACCCAATGGCTTCTTGTCCCTGGGCCCACCCCAGTTTTTGGCTGGGTGTGCCCCCTGGTGGCTGAGGGCGGCAAGACACTCCCAGATGGGGGCTAAGGTCCATGGACTGGAATTTGCTATATTCCCCAACCAACCGCGTACCCTTAGCCAGCCCCTGCCCTTGACCTGGTAGCCCCTGCTTCAGATTTCAGGTTTATCTCCTCCCCAGCCCTCAGGGTGTTGCTGTGATTCCAGTGGAGCTTAGCTTGAATTCACTCATGTCTTGTTGGCTGCTGTGCACCAGCGGCTCTAGGAGATGCATTCTCCCACCTTGACCTTTGGGCTGGGTGTTACATAGTGTTCACAACGATAACCATTTGGAACAGCCTCCATCAGCCTGTGCCTCTTTGTAAATCGGGTCACTTGGGTCTGCATTGTCTGAGATGAGCCATTGCGATTGACCACGTGGCCCACAAAGCCAAAATATTTCCTCACAGGCCTTTAGAGAGAGCTTGTCAGGCCTGGCTTGGGTTGCATTGTGGGTGCGATCCCTTAGGCAAGTCGTCCAAGTGTCTTGATGGTGTACCTCTGACCCGCAGCCCACATATTTTGGTGTTTGCGGCAGGAGTGTGTGGGGCCACTGTTGTGTGCCAGCAGGTGCTGAGGTCAGTGAGTGCTCCCAGTTGTATGGCCCCCAGCCTGCTCAGGGCTGGACTGTCTTCCGCATACCCTGGGACCCTTATCTGCTAGATGATGTCATACACTCTAGGAATGAGACATTCTTTCACCAGTAGACATCCAGTTTAAGAGCACCTTTTGTGAAACATGCTTGAAAGTTTCAGATCTTTTTCTCATGTTGCTGGAAGGCCACAGGCCATGTCCTATACTGGCAGGCACCCCAGAACTCCAGGGCAGCCACCCTCACCCAGCCTCACTTGGTAAATGGCAGGGCTGTCTCTGCCATTACTTCTGGCTCCTTCCAGAGCCCTCCTAGTCAGCTGCCTCTGCCCTGGGAGGCTGGGCCCTTGGCCAGGGTGAGAGTACAGACTGCCTATAGCACACAGCCTGGTGGCAGAAACTTCTCCTGTGGCCTTCACTCCCAGCTGTCCAGGCATGGTGCTGACACTGGCCTCCAAGGACGGGTGTGCTCCTGGGCACCATGCCAGCTCAGCAGGCTTCATTCTGAGCAGGTTTCCGCCTCTCCTGGTGCTGGCACTACAGCCTTTCCCCAGAGAGGCCCAGAGGGGAGGGCCTGGGGCACCAAAGCCTATTGTCTGCTCTTGGCAGAACTAAGAGAAATCTTTGCAGTAGGCTCTCTGTCCCTCAGCCCTGGGGCCCGTGCTTTGGGCTGAGACCAGTTCTCTGAGAGGCCACACTTATTGAGAGCATGGCTTGGGAGGAGCGCTGGCTTGCTTACTGGGATGCAAGTGCCGTGGAGTGCACGCACTACACCTGGGCTCCAAGGAGAGTTGTTGACTAGGCCCTGAGGTATTGAATGAGACCTCTGACCTGGTGTGTCAGAGAGCCCTGTTCATAAATGTCCTTGTGTCCCCATGGGCCTCAAAGCCACATTGATCCCCTGGTAGCAGCCGGTCTCTCCCCTCTGTGGCACTTTTACTGCCATCCCACCCTGCCTGTCACCCTGGTCTGGGCAGTGCCCACCAGCCCCCTTTTTCTTGGAGCAGTTCTCTCACTGGAGTCCCACACAGGGTCCTTCTCCAACAATCAGAGAGCTGCCCCCCGCCTCCATTCCTACACACTTGGGACTGAGAGCCCACGGGGAAGCCCACCAGAACTCAGTCTGTTTTTGAAGACTAGTTGAGCAGTCTTTATTTTCTCTCCATAATGATTAATGCTATTTCAAATTTAGAAGGAAAATTGTGAACATTCTGCTCAGGCTGTACCCTCATAGCTGGCATCCGTGCTATAGGCTCATCTCTCAAGCCACCCTCTCCTTCCACCGGGCCACGACTCTGCACTGGCCCAGAAGCCATCATCCCATCTTGTTATGGTCTTCCCGTAGGCCTCCGTGCGCAGCAGCTAATAAGCACACCCTCAGCCCACACGCAGGGCAGCTGCACCTTCTAATGTCTGTCTCTCTTGACCTCCTCAGCCAAAACAGAGTGGAATACGAGAAAAGGGTTCGAGCACAAGCCAAGAAGTTTGCGCCCTCATAAGCAGCGACCCGCGGCAGGCAGCATCAAAAGGAAGGGATTGGTTTGGCAAGAACTTGTTTACAACATTTGCAGATCTAGCGTTGCTCTGTACAATTACTAGTCACCTAGGGGAGGCGGGCGGGCGCCATTTTCCATTTCTGCCACTGGTACACAGTTCTCGACTCGCTGAATTGCCCAGTTTTTCATACAGGGTCTCTTCCTTCAGTCTTTTGTATTTTTGATTGTTATGTAAAACTTGCTTTTATTTTAATATTGATGTCAGTATTTCAACTGCTGTAAAATTATAAACTTTTATACTTCGACGAGTCCCTGAGGAGCTAGTTCCCTTTGCTCGCAGGTGCAGGCATGCTTCCCACCATCAGAGCTACACGTAGCCTCCAGCTGGCTGTATGAAAAAGAAATCGGCCTGTCCCCTGCCCTCGCGCCTCTGTCCTTTCTCTCTGCAAAACCCAGGTTGTGTTGCTATGAGCCTCAGATCCAAAGTCAGCCAGCCTCTTGTTTTCCGCATCACTTCCTTTGTGTTTATATGGCGTTTTGTCTGTGTTGCTGTTTAGAGTAAATAAACTGTTTATATAAAGGTTTTTGTTGCATTATCGTCATTAAAAGTGTGAGGAGGCAGCCTTGGGGTGCCCGGCCCCCTCCCCTCAGCTGCAGGCCCCACAGAGCACCAGCCTTGGCCCCAGCATGTCTTGCTGCCTGTGCCTAGGCCTGCGTGGCGCTTGTCCTGGTCCTTTGTAAATAGTTCTGTGTCCAGAGACGGTGTGTGTCCAGGGTTTCTGTCCCCCCTCCACCCCCTCTGGTTCTTTGAGCAGTAGAGCGCTAGGGTTCAGATCTGGTCAGGTTGGAATTGGTGTCGAGACCCTTTTAAAGCATGTGCTGCCCAAGCCATCAGGAGGACGAGGTACCTATACCCAGGCCATGGCTGAGCCTTAGTGAGGACCACATCCAAGCTACTGGCCCTCCTTGGGGGCCAGCGCAGGCTGGCTTAGGATAGCCGGGCCACAGCAATGGAGCCGAGGCCCTTAGACAGGGCATGTGGTCTCCACTTCTGGCAGTGCATTGCCTGCCCAGGCCTCGGTGGCTCTTCTTGGGCCTCTGCATGTAGCGCCCACAGCCCTCTCACGCTCACTTCATCAGCCCCTACGCTTGGGTGTAGGTGGTCCCAGTCACCAGGATGCCCCAAAGGAGCAGCTTTGAGGGATGTTGTCGCATGCTCTTCCTGTTTCCTGAAGCGTTCTGAATCTGGTCACTTAAGAAGTCCACTCCTCAGAAAGCACCCTAGAGCCTGGGCCCACAGCTGAGCTTCCCAGAGTTGGAGTTGGCTGCTGTCTGCTGGAAAGCGGGCCTAGGTCCCTGCTCACCAGGGAGGTGGCATAGACGGAGACAGGAAGTGGCAGAAGGAGTCCCGGCCTCTGGGTCCCAGTGAGCACAGTGCTGAACAGACCAGAGACCTAGAGCTGGCTCTATACCAGCCAGCCTTGCCCTCCCACCCCAAAGACCCTCGCTGTCAGAACTGGTTTGCCTATGGCTCCAGTGCACAGACCGAAGTGGGGACAGTCTCCCAAAGGTGGGCAGTGAAGGGAGAGTTGGTCATCGAGCCCTCAGCCAGGAAGGGCTGCCTCCATTTGTCCCAGGAAATGTGGCCCCCTCAGCCTACAGCACCTGCATGGCCCGAGGGCCCAGTGCCTTGTTCACTTGCTTAGCTGGACGGACATCTGTTGGGTTGCTGAGCTCTGAGCTCTCAGTTTGATGTTTGCAATTATTCCTAATGCAAAGGGCCTTACAGGGGGGAGGGGGGTGTTTCAGCGGGTCGTGTGTGTATAGCCCCTTCCAGAATGTCTTATTTTGTAATGACTGAACTACACTTAGTAATAGTTACACATGTATATGGTTAATATATATGGAAATGCAATATATTTTCTAGTTAAAGCATTCTAAAGTAATCGATGTTTCTAGCAAATTGTCGTGACTTTGGCTAATGAAATGTCCTTTTGTGCCACAGTCCTTGGCTTAACAAAGATGTGAATCTTGTAACATGAGAACTATGAAATGTGATCATTCTATTTCTACTGTAAGGGAAGAGAGTGTGTTCCCGGCATGAGGCGCCTAATTAGTGAGGAATTGTGGGCAATAGATTAACCACTGTATCTAAGAATCCTCTAATTAAAATATTTCCACAAACTGCTGCCTGCAGGGTGTGTCCTTTTCCTGCCCGCCTCCCACACAGGCCACCCCCTGCTTATTGCTGTGCCCCAGAAGCCCAGGCCTCGTCCCCACTGCCTCCCACATCAGGCCTTCAGTGGCCCTCATGGTCAGGGGATGACATCCCCGTGAGCTTTAGTCAAATCATCCTTTCTGTCCCTTCTGAGACCTGGGCATGGGCAGCAAGGCCAGCACACATTCTGTGCTGGCCACTGGCCCTGCTTTTTGTCCATCTGGTCTGCTGGAGCCCTAGGTACCCTCTGGGGACCTAGGGCTGTTTTTATCACTCGGATGGGCCTCCTCAGAGAGGGACTTGATTCTCACAGCACCAAGGTACACGCAAGCCCTTGGTTCACACCCTGATGGGGCTTCTGTGACAGTGTGTCTGGGGATGGTGGGAGCTTGGTGTAGCCATTACGTAGGTGCAGAGCAAGGAGCCTGGACTTGGGGCTCCCAGGGGAGCCCAACAACAAATGGGATGGGCTGGGAGCCCTCAGCCTCCATCTCCCCAGGAAAGACAGTTCAGAGGCCTGAGTTGTATCCTGGCCAGGCTGTGGGTACCTGTGAGTCCCCCTGGCCTCCCTGGACTGTACCAGCCAGGTCAGCACTGTTCTCAGGCATACCCACCCACACAGGCCACCTTGCTCCCTGACCAGTGGCCCAAGGCCCTCCCACCACATCAGGCTCTGCCATGGGCAGCTTCCAGTTTGAGGTTACCATAACGACGAGTTGACAAGTTGGAGGCCCAGCACTGACTTGAGCTGGCTTGAACCAGTCTGAGCCGGCTCCAGCAAGAAGACCAGAGGAGTGCGCATGTGGTATGTGCCCCAGCCACCCTGCTGCTCAGTCTGGGGGGTGTCTTGCTGCAGGAGACCACGAGGCTCACAAAGGCGTCTAGATTCTGTGACCCCATCTGCCAAGGCTGTAGGCCCCATGGGGCTGGAGAGCTGGGGTCTCATTCACCCACGGCTGGTTTCAGCAGGTTCACCCAAAGTCTGTGTTATTTGTCAGGAAGCTGTTTTCCATGAGCTCCTCGAGGAAAATAACAAGCAACAAAGTCACAGGGCACAGGCCTGGGTTCCTCCCTCCTGGGATCTGCCCTTCCAGGTGGCCACCCTCCCCTTCCTCCAGGATGCCCTCCTGAAGAGAGAGAGCTAGTGCTACTCCTATTCCTCCAAGGAGTAAAGAATCTGGATCCCCCCCCCCCCACCAGAGCCATGAACGAAAATAACTCCGTCCCCACTTATGAGAGAATGATGTCCGTCCTGTGGAGAAGCCAGGCTCTGGGCCCACCTGCAGCTCTGTCTCCTGATGTTGCCCTCTCCCCACAAAGGGCGAGGGTGAGAGGCACCCTTGGGGGAGGTGGCTCCTGGTACCAGCCCCTGGGCCAGAAGCCAATGGGAAAGTCAGTGGACAACAGATGATGCTCTGCTTCCACATTCCAGGCCCCACACAAGCCTCAGGCCTGAGGCCCAAGAGCACCTGGGCCTGGCACAGGCTCCACCTGTACAGGTGCTGGCAACAGAATCCATACTGCACTTTTGGTGACTGCGCCTCAGGAACCAACATCACAGGCAAGGGACTACTATCTGGGCCAGAACTGTCCCACCCAGAGCACCCTCTTCTGGCAGAACCACTCAGGATGGCACTGGCAATGAAATTCCTGCAGTCCTCAGAGTCTTCCAGCCCAGAGCAGGCAGTAACCCTGGCCCAAGCCCCTGAACTCTGCCCCCATCAGTTCTCTGGGAACCTGCCCCTTTCCCTGCCTTTGTCCTCCAAAAGGGTTGAGAGTTGTAGGGTAAGTAGGAGGAGCCTGAATGCCAGGAGGCTGTGCCTGCAATTCCAGAGAATACCACCAGAGGGCGTGAGCTGGTGTGTTCTTAAAACCCCTTGTGGGTGGATGGACTCACTGAGGGGCCCTCACCGCCTGTGCCCCACTTTCCCTGCATTGCAGCAGCCATCAGAGTATCCAGATCCTGGTATTTTTCTCCTGGCCCTAAGGAGGAAAAGCCTCTCCCCCCACCTGCCAGACCCTTTCCTGCCAGAAGCTGGGAGGGTGTGAACCCCACCTCCCCACCGGCCCCACAGAGCCCTGACCCAGTCTAGGCAGAATATCATGTGCCTTAACTCCAGGTGTAGCACATACATACATGCCTGTCCGGTACTGACCCTCACCATCTCTGGAACACGGCCGCTGCCTCCACTGCTCAGGACCACTGTTGGGTCTAGGGCAGAGGGGCCAGGGGACACTTAAGAGTGGGGTCTAGGGCACAGGCAGGAGGAGTGGGACAACACTCTCCCTGCCCACTCCCAGCTGTGGGATCAACAGGATGGGCTTCCAC
>NW_011889084.1:1759478-1761374 GCF_000151845.1 Pteropus vampyrus
AGAATACCACCAGAGGGCGTGAGCTGGTGTGTTCTTAAAACCCCTTGTGGGTGGATGGACTCACTGAGGGGCCCTCACCGCCTGTGCCCCACTTTCCCTGCATTGCAGCAGCCATCAGAGTATCCAGATCCTGGTATTTTTCTCCTGGCCCTAAGGAGGAAAAGCCTCTCCCCCCACCTGCCAGATCCTTTCCTGCCAGAAGCTGGGAGGGTGTGAACCCCACCTCCCCACCGGCCCCACAGAGCCCTGACCCAGTCTAGGCAGAATATCATGTGCCTTAACTCCAGGTGTAGCACATACATACATGCCTGTCCGGTACTGACCCTCACCATCTCTGGAACACGGCCGCTGCCTCCACTGCTCAGGACCACTGTTGGGTCTAGGGCAGAGGGGCCAGGGGACACTTAAGAGTGGGGTCTAGGGCACAGGCAGGAGGAGTGGGACAACACTCTCCCTGCCCACTCCCAGCTGTGGGATCAACAGGATGGGCTTCCACCCTTAACCTGTGGAGGCAGAAATAGTCCCCTCCCCAGGTCACTGGAGTTCTGATGGGATGGTAGGCAGTTCCCGTCTCCTTGGACTGGAGGATCGTGCAGCAGACATTAACCAGCACATGTTTTGCACTGAGATCTACCCTCTGAGGTCCCCTACCAGCCCGCAGAATGGGTGCTGCTATTTTACAGATGAGGGAAACTGAGGCCCAGGGCAGCAGAAGGGAGCAACGGGGCAGGAGTCTGACCCAGGTGGGCCTGACTTCAGTCTAAGAATGGTTTGGGGGAGAATGAAAGGATCAGGCACAAATAGGACCATCACTCCCGCCCCTGGAAGTGGTGTAGAGGCAAGTCCTGGGAATCATCTTTTCCTGGGGAAACTGAGGTTCAGGGCTGCACTTGGGACCCAGCCTGTTGCTTTGTGGTCCTAGACAAGCCCTTTCCCCTCTCTAGGCCTCAGTTTCCCTATCTGTAAGAAGAATGATAAGGTTTTGGGGGCCCTCCACCAACAGGCTAGTTAGTTAGTCTCAGGGCTGGTGCCTCTGATGCCACTGACCCTGCCCTAGGCTCCCGCAGAGAATTCAAGCAGAGGTCCCCTCCCTGGGCAGCAGCCCCTCCTAACTTCCTGTTTACAGCAGCTGCAGAGTCTCATCTCTTCACCCCAAGCCATTATGATCACCATGGCAACCAGACCCAGTTTCTGTTCCAACAGGTTGGCGGAACCTGACGCAAAACTGCAGGGTGGAGGGCATCAGCTCAAGGATCCTGGCTCAGGACTGCCAGTCCCCCAGGAGGGACAAGCTGCCCCTATCCCAGTTTCTATCCCCTGCAGAAGAAAAGCCAAGTGGCAGCTGGTGGCACGGGGTTCAGGCCCCCTCCCGTACTTCCCTGACTCATTTCTGTCCCAAGCAGTCGATGCATTTCCTGAGCTCCCCCTGCCCCCATTTGCCTGGTTGTGCTGGGTCAGGATGAAAGTAGGGTCTGGGGGCAGCTTCTAGGAGAACCTAACCAGCAGCGCTGTCCCGGCACCCTGCAGTGCTCTCTACAGTCTCTGCAGTGCTGTCACAAACACACATAGTAATTCTTTCTCATTCTGCACAGATAGGTATAGGGTAGCACAGATGTGGATGAGTCTGGTTCTGGAAGCTGAGACAGGTGGTGGCCCCATCAGAGCAGTGTCCACTCAACCCTGTGTGAGGGGGGAAGCACCCTGCAGTGGGCAGTTCACTGAAAGGTGCAGTTGTCCATGCATGGGCTGCCTCCCTGCATGGAGCTCTGTTCTGGAACCCTGTTCTCCAGCCTTTGGCCCTCCCCTCCGCTCAGCTGACCCTAGAGAGAACTGTCCTTGCTTCTGGGACTGAGCTGGAATGGGTTCCAGGCCCATCTTTTTGTCCCCATATTGCCT
>NW_011889084.1:1764369-1765671 GCF_000151845.1 Pteropus vampyrus
CGGGGTTCAGGCCCCCTCCCGTACTTCCCTGACTCATTTCTGTCCCAAGCAGTCGATGCATTTCCTGAGCTCCCCCTGCCCCCATTTGCCTGGTTGTGCTGGGTCAGGATGAAAGTAGGGTCTGGGGGCAGCTTCTAGGAGAACCCAACCAGCAGCGCTGTCCCGGCACCCTGCAGTGCTCTCTACAGTCTCTGCAGTGCTGTCACAAACACACATAGTAATTCTTTCTCATTCTGCACAGATAGGTATAGGGTAGCACAGATGTGGATGAGTCTGGTTCTGGAAGCTGAGACAGGTGGTGGCCCCATCAGAGCAGTGTCCACTCAACCCTGTGTGAGGGGGGAAGCACCCTGCAGTGGGCAGTTCACTGAAAGGTGCAGTTGTCCATGCATGGGCTGCCTCCCTGCATGGAGCTCTGTTCTGGAACCCTGTTCTCCAGCCTTTGGCCCTCCCCTCCGCTCAGCTGACCCTAGAGAGAACTGTCCTTGCTTCTGGGACTGAGCTGGAATGGGTTCCAGGCCCATCTTTTTGTCCCCATATTGCCTAAAGTCCCACCATGAGAGATGATGTCCTTTGGGGTGAAAACCCCAAATCTCAGTTTGACACCTAAGGAAAAGGTACTCTGAGGGTCCAGCAAGATAGGCCAAAGACAGGAGTGGGCTCCAGGGACCCTATGCACCTCAGACAGATCCTATGCACCTCTGCACAGCCCCCACGGTTCTCCAAGTGTGGTCCCAGGACCCCCAACAGCACCTGAAGCTTGTTAGGAATGCAGATGGCCAGCCCCAGCCCAGACTTTTGAAATCAGCAGGTTAGTAGTGAGCCAGCAATCTGTGTTAACAAACTCTACAGGTAACCAGAACGCTGCGGGAGACGTGGAGGGGGAGGGGCTCAGAGAGGAACGCTGAAAGCAGGCTGGAAATGAATGGGAGGGGTCCAGTCCAGGCCCCGGGATTTCACAAACTACGTGACCAGGCACGTGGTCCAGCCTAGGGTGTCTAGGCCCTCATCTGGGCCATTGGGAGGATCATCACAACAGGTAATCTGGGTTGTCATGGGGCGTCCTGGGTTAACTGCAGCATCCCCTCACCCCTGGTGTGTACTGTGTCTCCTGAGAGGAGGGAGTTGTTAGGCTCAAGGTGGTGGAGTTCCCAGACGCAGGCCCGCTCCAGGTTAATACGGGACAGCGCGGCTGGGAGGACGACTCCGGAGGTGGCTGCGCAGCCCTTACAGAAAAATCTGCGCTGCGAGCAAGGCGCGTCTTGTTTGGTTTGCTCTGCTTGCCCGGGGCCCACGGGGGTG
>NW_011889084.1:1767231-1820237 GCF_000151845.1 Pteropus vampyrus
CGTCAGTAAGAGAAGTGGGAGAGAGGAGAGTTGCGTGAAGACAGGTGAGTAAAGACAGGTAAGAGGGGGTCTGGGAGGAAGAATGAACTTACTGGGATAAAATCATTTTTCATGGGTTCATTTTAGAAGCATTTAGCTAGTGCTTCCTAGCTGGTCTCAGGCTTCCCCGCATTCTAAGTCCACCTACAGAGCTGGTTACAATGCATATTCTCAGTCCTCTCCTCGGGAATTAGGTTGGGATGAGACCCCAGGGAGCAGCATTTGTAATAGGCACTGCCACTCACTGGGTGCAGGGGAGCATTGTCTGGGGAGTCTGCAGGGCCATGGAGAGATGGGAGCTGGAAATTCTGAGGAAGAGTGAAGGGGTTGGTGGGGGCCAGATAGGTGGCATGGAGAGCTAGCATGTGGGGTCAGACATGCTGATACACTCCCACTCCCCCCACACAACCAGGGCAGCATCAGGGGACCCCCTACCCTGGGCCGTGAACTGGGACAGTGACACCCACTTTGCAGAATTGTCATTTCCCATTCGACCTGGGGCTTGGCCCCAGTGCTGGCATGGCCAACCTCAGCTTGCTTGTTGGACCACTGGGAGCTGTGATTCTGGTCCTGGTGGCAGCTAGGAGTCTTTTGTGCTGCCATCCAGGACCAGGAGAGTAGAAGACAGGAACAGCTCCTGAAGGAGTCCCATCAGGACCCATCACACAGATGGAGGGCCCCTGTAGCCACTTGGCTTACTCCTGCCCCATTCAGGCTGAGGGGCCCTGGCAGCCAGTGAGTGCTTCCTAGGGGGATAGCCACATGCCCACTGTTGATGATAGCTCTGGGTGAGGTGCTGGCTGGCTCTCAGAGTCAAGGCTATTGGGTGCAGTGAGGTCATCAAATCCCCAGGCTTCCCAGAGTAACCTGAAGAGCTTCTGGGCACCCAGGATGAGCCATCTCTCCCAGATACCTGTGCCCAAAAGCCACTGTTGCCCCCATCCTAGTAACAGGTTGAAGGAGGGAGCGTAGAGGTACTAGTCAGCAGAGGGGGAGACTAGCCCACCTGGACCCTAGGATGCAGGACATGCCAAGAGCTTAGTGCTTGGACACGGGAGCCAGGGGGAGCTGGACTCCAGCCCAAGCCACCTGCTGGCTCTGTGGCCTTGGGCAGGTTCCTCGCCCTGGGGCCTGTTTCCTCATCCACATAGAGGAGCAGAGCAGCATCCTCTCCAGGGCTGGTCTGAGCATTATCTGGTAAGATGTCGAGTGAAAAATGCAGGTAGAACGCTGTCCCTCCGCCACCTTGAACATTTAATTCTCACAGAAACCCCATCCCTGCAGCTCAGGCCACTGGCCTCCTGCGTCATGTTTGTCTCTGGGACCGTGAGCCCCTGTAGCCCCTGTCACATGCAGTTGCAGTTGGCGGTTGCCCTGGCAACAGCTCAAGCAGCAGCTGCTTCCTTGGCTTTGGGGGGTTGCGGGGGGAGCAGCCCCTTCCACTCAGCTAGAGAGTGAAGGGGGGGGGCCTGTGACGCTGGCCCCCGGAGGAGCTTGGTTGGCTATAGGGGCAACAGCTTCTGGAAGCGTGTGCTGAAGCTTGCTGAGCCCCTATCTTTGGAGGTAGGCTCCCAGGAGCAGGCACTGATAGGTGTGGCCTCATTTCTGGTACCTCTGTAAGGGGACAAACTGCTTGTTCCTCCTGTCTGGACATGGTGGCCTGAGCTAGTAGAGGGTATAGACCCAGGACAGCAGCCCTGGGGCACCAGGAGACAGATGAGCAGACACAGCTGGGAGCAAAGTCAATTTAGGTCCCACCAGTTGCCCTGGCCCCAGCTCTCCCAACAGAACTTAAGATTCTAAAGAACAGACAGCAGATGTTAATGTGGATGTGGTTTCTGAGCAGCAGCCTGGCCCCAGGACTGGCCTGGGATGCAGGGCAGAAGTGGTCTCATCTGGCTCTCCCACCACTAACTGCCTGTGACATCCAGGCTAGTAGCTTAATCTGGCTGAGTCTTCATTTCCTATTTCCTCAAGTGAAAATGACAGCAGCTCCCTGCTTAAGCTGATATACCTGGCCTGGAGGCTCCCTCAGTAAGTAGAGGAGTTCACATCAGCTGGGAAGGCGGACCTGGGCAGCCAGTGCAGAGGCCCCATGTTGTGCTGAGGGGAACATGGTGTGTCCTGTGCACCAGAGGCCAGCAAGCCTGGGCAAGCAGCCAAGGGGTGTGCACCGAGCAAGAAGAGGTGGCCTGGCAGAGGGTGTGCACTTTGCCCTGATAGTTTTCAGGAAGAGCAAGAAGAGCACCCTGGAGTTTGGGGGAGGCACAGGGCTGGTTAGTACACAACCAGGGTAGAGGTGGGTGCCTGGCCGGGCAGTGCAGTGGAAGGGGAAGGCTGTCATCCTACCCTTCTTCTTGGGGTCTACAGAGGACACTGAGCCCCCCTGGAGGAGGCATGCAGGTGTCACCTAGAGCTGGATCTTCTCCCCTGCCACAGTCTAGCTTGACAAGGGGAGTCTAGTGCCAGGAATCTGTAGGAGCAGCAAGGTTTCTGAGGGGAAGCCTGGACCCTGCCACCTGGATAGAAGGTATCGCCATTACTCAGAGGTGCCTGTTGCTGGAGTCACTGACTCCAGCCCTTCCCAGGGCTGCAGACTAGCTCAGTCTGAGCCTTGTCCCCTACACATGTTCTGGTCCCACAGAGCAGAATGACCAAGACTGAACTGGATTCAGGGGACTCGGGCAGGTGGTTGCCAGGCCCAGGCTCCATTACTCCCTTGGCAGAGCGCCTTTCCCTGCCCTAACTGTGACATCTGAGCTGCTCCAAAGTATGATGCTTTGGTTGCTATGGCAACATGGGGCACTGGGAGCAGGACAGGGAGAGGGGGTTGTGGCCCCATACTCAGCACCTTCCAGACAGAGCAGGGCTTGCTCCGTGTTCTCATTTCCACTGATTGAGAAGAGCAAGCTCTGCTTTGAGGGATGAGGATGAGGCACTGGCCCCACTGCGCTTGATGGGTAAAGACCCCCAGAGGCCCCTCCCATGCATCCTGGCCATGCAGGGGTAAAAGCACAGACTTTACTGGGCACTACCACCACTTCTTACAGCCTTGTCCCATTTCCAAAGCCATCATGCAGGAGTCTCCCATTTTGCAGATGGGGACATGAAGGCTTAAGCAACTTGCAGGGCGGGGGAGGGAGGGTGGGCCACAGGGCCTCTTCCTTCCCAACTCCCTGCCTCCATGGCCATGATGGTGCCAGGGCTCTCCACCAGCCACCATTCCCCGAAAGGTGCCCCCTCCTCCTGCCCCCTGGTGGTCCAACCAGATTGTTCCCAGGAACACAGCTTTTGTTGGATTTGGTTAATTCAATAATTGCTTGATGCGACTGTATGGCAATGCTGCTGAATGAATAGATGAGCCAGGGCTGTGTTTTCTGTCCGCAGGTCACTCACCATGTCCAGCTTGCTGGAGATAAAGAGCAGCGTGCTCAGGCAGGTGCAGGCCTGCCCCTCTTTCCGCCGGAAGACTGAGGAGGAACCGGGGAGCGCCAGCACTGACTTGCAGGAGCCTGCCACAGGGGCCTGGTGGGTGCCCCACAGCCCGGGGGAGCCTGGGAGGGTCTGAACCCAAGGCTGTGGACCTCTTGCTCTGCCCCAAGATGTGCCTTCAGTAGTGTGGGCTATCAGCTGGTCCTGGGTGGGGTGGCACATGCTGTGAGCCCTGAGCTTCAGGGAGGTTCTGCTGACCTTGAGCCTGGCCTTCTTTTGCAGGAAACCTGGGGATGGTGTGGAGTTCTTTGCCCAAATTCGCCTCATCCTGAAGAAGGGGGAAGGCAGACGGGGCCTGCCATGCCCTGAGGTGAGGACAGGGCTTGGGTGCTGCGTCCCACCTGCCACCTCCAAGTATGGCCTCTACCCCCTGACTCATTCCCTCCCTGGAACCCCCCCAAGCCAGCTGCAGGATCCCCACCTTTGGAAACCCTAACCCTAGTGCCCCACTCACAGGTCCTCTTGCGCAGCAGCTCACCAGCTCCCGCCGAGCCCATGGACCCAAACCGTGGCCTGAGAGCCCTGACCCAGGAGGAGGTAAGAGGGATGCAGGTCTGGCCCCAGGGTCGGGCTGAGAGCACCTACTGTGTGCTAAGCCCAGTAAAGATGGGAGGGGGTGGTGGACCAGGCCTCCCAATGTAAGCAAGTAAGGAGCAGAGGTGAGGGGTAAGTAGGGGTCCTTGGTGGAGGGCTGGGCAGGTGCAAAGGCACTGAGGCAGGGAGTCAGCTCTGCCAATGGGAAGAGCTGTTGAGGGCTGGGGGTTGGGCATATAGGGGGTGGGCCCAAGGAGCCTGAGGGGAGAAAGAGTGCTGGCAGGGGATTCAGGGTGTGTTCCTCACCCCACCCACAGGTAGAGATGCTCTATGAGGAAGCCTTGTACACCGTCCTTTACCGTGCAGGGACCATGGGCCCCAACCAGGTGGATGACCAGGAGGCCCTACTGCGCTACCTTCAACAGGTGAGCCCCCTTAGACCTGCCTACCCTGCTCTAGGAAGGACTACCCCTAACCTGCCCCCCCACCTGCCGATGTCACCATCACCTGAACAACACACACAGATTCACCCCATGTACACAACACATAAGTGTGTGCACAGGCAGGCACACATACAGGCTAACAGGCACACCCAGAAGGATGGACAGACAGACACACACCCACATGCGCAGAGCATAAAGAATAACAAACTGATGGGTGGGCAGACCCATCTTTCCTCCTCACTTATGTGTGTTCCCCACCACCTGTGACATTTATAGTCAAGCATCCCTAGCTGGAGCCATGCTTGAGGTCCCCAGGATGATGGTCAGCCCCACTTTGGGGGGCACTTAGACCCTCACACCTGTCCTCCCTCTGCAGGTGTTTGGCACCAGCCCGGAGGAGCACACAGAGGCCATTGAGCGTGTGAAGAAGGCCAAGGTAAGGCTGCTGCCTACCTGGGCAAAGCTGACCAGCCACAGTGCCCATGTGTAGGAACTTGGGTGTGGTGGGGGCATAGGGCAGGGCCCTTTCATGTCCGCACTGAGCCCCTAGAGGCCCCTCATCACCCCTTTGCCCACAGGCCCCCACATATGCCCTGAAAGTATCTGTCATGCGTGCCAAGAACCTGCTGGCCAAAGACCCCAATGGTGAGTGAGGACTGGCCGGGACCTTAGTTGTGCCCAGACCTGGTAATCATGGAGGAGAGGATGGCTTGGGGTTGGGGGCTGAGGCACCTGCCATGTTCCAGGCTTCAGTGACCCGTATTGCATGCTGGGCATCCTGCCGGGCTCGGGCAACCCACAGGAGCCAGGCCCGCACAAGGAGCAGCGCTTCAGCTTCCGAAAGGGTGCCAAGCGTGGCAGCCCACTGCCAGCCAAGTGCATCCAGGTCACCGAGGTCAAGAGCAGCACCCTGAACCCTGTCTGGAAGGAGCACTTCCTCTTGTAAGGCCCCTTGCCCAGCTGGGTGGCAAAGGTGGTAGGGCAAGAGACTTCCTGTGGTGCCAAAGCCAGTCTTAGCAATACATTTGGGTACCTGTGACCAGAGGGTGACAGCTCATAGCTGTATGTGGTCTCAGTGCTTGCCCCAGAGAATTGAAGGAGTCTGGTCACAAGCCCACTTTCCAAAGGAGGAAACAAGCTCAGAGAAGGGCATCATGTTCCCATAGCCACACAGTCATGATTCGAACCCAGGCAACCTGTCATGGACCCCTCCCTGTAGCTCCTGAATTTGTCCTAGCCCCAACCTTGGGCAGAAGATCACCATGGACCCTCATGGGTATCTCTCTCTGTTCTTGTAGTGAGATTGAAGATGTCAGCACAGACCTGCTGCACCTGGACATCTGGTATAGGCCCCTATACTCTGCAGGCAGGGAGTATGGGTGCCTCTGGTCTGTGGGGAGTAGGGTGGGGCAATCAGGGCTGGGCTGGGTTCCAGACAAGCCAGGTCCTCTCCCTCACTCTGCCCCAGGGACCATGACGATGAGGTATCCCTGATGGAAGCATGCAGGAAGCTAAATGAAGTCATTGGCCTAAAGGGAATGAGCAGGTACAGCAGGTGGGACCCTGGTGCCCCCCAGACGCTGTACTTGTAGCTTACCCACAGGGGCCAGCAGGTGGTAGCTCCCCAGGGACCACAGGTGTGATGCCCACCCTGCTGTGCCTAGGTATTTCAAACAGATTGTCAAGTCAGCCCGTGCAAATGGAACTGCTGGGCCCACGGAAGACCACACGGATGACTTCTTGGGGTGCCTCAACATACCTGTCTGGGTGAGTGGTTGCAAGGGCTTCACTCGGGTGCTTCGCCAGCCTGGGACGCTGCCTGTGGCTATGTCACCCTCCAAGCATTTCCCATCCGTTCTGGGCTGGAGGTGGGGGGATCATGCTGGTGGGGAAATGGGAGAGACAGCCTTCTGGGTCCTCTGGTGTCCAGGCACGCTTGAGCACTCACTCTGTGATAGTCGCCCGTGTTCAGTGGGAGGTGGAAGCCTTTGTTCTCTCCCTAGTCCCACAGTATCTGTGTGAGAGGGAGGGAGCAGCTGGAGGAACAGCCAGTCTGAACTCTTTGCGCAGGAAGTGCCAGTGGCTGGCGAGGACCGCTGGTTCAAGCTGGAACCACGCTCCAGCGCCTCCCGCGTGCAGGGAGACTGCCAGTTGGCCCTCAAGCTGATCACCACGCAGGTGGGGAGCGGTGGGGAACATGGGGATCCCCGTCCTGCACCCCAGCCAGAGCAGGACTGGTGACGGGCGGATTCTGCGTTCCAGAGGGACACAGGCATGAGCCAGCGTGGGCGGTCAGGCTTCCTGTCCTACCTACTGCTGCTCAGCCGTCTGCTGCAGTTCGAACACCGAGCCCAGGAGGTAGCGGCACCCTTGGGACCCCGGGGTGGCCCGCCATGGCCTGAGGAGGGCGAGCTGTGGGGACTGTGAGCGGAAGGGGCTGGGGGTCTTCCACCTCCACCCACGCCCAGCCCTTCCTCCAGCCTAACTCGAGCAGCTGGCGGGGCGAGCTCAGCGGGCCAGCGGCGACCGTGCTCTGCCTGCATGGTGCGCAGAGCAATCTTTCAGAGCTGCAGCTGGCGGTGCTGTGAGTGGGCGGGGCGTGCGATGAGGGGGTGGGACCGTGAGTGTAAGTGGGCGGGGCAATGAAGGGGCAGAGCCATGAGTGGGCGGGGCGCTTGGGGTTCTTTGGAGGATACAGCTAGGTCCGGGACCGGCCCAACGCTGCTGCCCTGGCTCTGGGCCGGACCCCCACAGGCACTGGCAAGTCAGCAGCCGACATCATCAGACCTGCACCCTGGACTACGGCTACCTGCTGGGGTTGCTGGAGGACATGGAGGCGCACTGGGAAGAGGCGGCCTCCCTGCCCCAGGAGCAGGTAAGCTCGGCCTGGTGCCCTGAAAATGCTGTTCCGGGAAGGTGTGCTGTGGGCCTGCTCGGGCTAGGGCAGGCAGTGAGGGGCAGAGTCCTGTCCTCGTGGAGTACATGGCCCGCAGGTGCGGTAGGGGGATGAAAACAAACAGCCGGACTGCATGATATGGGAGAAAGCAAGCAGTATGTAATACCGAGATAGGGATGTGATGGAAGGAGGCTGTGCATTTCAACGGTGAGCAACAGAGGAAGTGGGTACTACAGAGACAGAGCAGAGGGAGCACAGGGTGGTGCAAATGCCTTGAGGCGTTTATGCTGCCAGGGGGAACTATGGAGGCTGAGGATGGAGAGGCCAGCAGGAGAAGGCACATGGGGTTGGAGGCTGCTCCTTGGGGCAGAGCTTTGCTGACCGCTGGCCCCACTATGGGGAGGGCCTGAGGGGTCAGCTCTGAAGGGCCCTGTGTCCCCAGGAGGAGAGTCTGGCTGACAGCTTCTCTGCCTTCTCTGAGTTCGCGCTGCGGCTGCTGCGCCAGCTCCGGGACTACTTTCCTGCCACCAATAGCACAGCCGTACACCGCCTGGAGCTGCTGCTGAAGTGGGTGTAGCTACTGGCACCTGGTGGGTTAGGGGCCTGGGTGGGGCAACCCCCAGTCAGCTGTGGCTCCTCACCTAGGTGTCTGGACAAGCTGCAGCTCTTCCAGCCTTCTTTGCAGATCTGCCCTTTCGAGACTGAGCTAAACATGGACATCGCTGCTGCCCTGAAGGTGTGTCACATAGCCTGGTCTGGGCTAATGTCCCAGCCCCTGCCCCACCCACTAGCCCTGAACTTGCTGTAGCACACACCTTCCACCCGCCATTGCCCTTCTTCCCTCCCACCCACCACACTGCACTGCCTTGGTCGCTTCTCTTGCAGAGAGGTAACCGAGAATGGTATGACAGGCTCCTGAACGCCAAGAGTCCTCGAGAGCAGGTGCAGCTCAGAGAGGGCATGGCCATGGGGGGTGGGAGTGGGTTAGGTGCAGGCCAAAAGGTCAGTGTGAACAGTGCTTCCTTGTAGTCAGGGTTGAAGCGCCTTGCCGGGCTGGTGGAGCTGGTCGACACCGTCTATGAAGATCTGCAGTCCTGCTATGGCATCTATGCCAGCCTCTTCCACAGGTGGGACCCAGGGCTCTTCTTGCTGCCCCCATACCCAGCCCCTCAAGTGCTGCCACTAGGGCCAGGGAATGGGGGTGAACAGATGTCTGAGATGTGTCCTTTGCAGCATCATCAAGATTGACTTCTTCACTCTCACTTTCCGGCAGCTGGAGCGTCTGGTGAGGCCGGGGATGCGGGGTGCGGGTGGGGGTGGGGGGAATGTGGTGGGGACGGCTCTCCTGGCTGGGAAGGAGCCTAGGTTTCTTTGTTGCTGGCAGCCTGACTCTACCCTTCTGGACAGGTGGCTGAGGAGGTGTGGGCGCTGACAGAGGAGCTGAGCCCCAAAATGACCCTTGAGGTGGCCTCACGACTCTTCGAGCTCTACCTAACCCTGGCAGACATCCAGCGCTTCTGGAGCAGCATCCCGGGCCGGTGGGTGTACAGCCCCACCTGCTCCCTCCCCACCTGTCCCTTTCCCCAACCTGTCTCTATCCCCTCTGCCCCTTTCCTCCACCTCTCCCTCTACCCCCACCTGGCCCCCTCCGCCACATGTTTTCAAGCCTCTAAGAGGGCTCTTGAACAGGAGCCCAAAGGCCCCACACAGGAGGCTTTCCTGGGTGCCCTTTTGCCTGGGGACCCTGAACCATGCTGGCTCAGGGTGTCTGAGTTGGGTGTGCTCTGATGGCTTCTTGCCACAGGGATAGCCACACCCTGGCCCTGGCTGGCATCCATGCCCCATTCCTGCCTGCTGTGAAGCTTTGGCTGCAGGTACTGAGGGACCAAGCCAAGTGGAGGCTTCAGGGAGCTGTGGATGTGGACACGGTGAGTAAGCACCCAGGCCCAAGGGTACTGGGATTCATCCAAGGCCCCCCAAAACACAGGCCTCCACCTGCTTTCCCAGCTGGAGCCCTTGGATGCCTCTTCCAAGCACAGCAGCTCCGCAGCCACTGCAAGTCTCTGCTTCAGCCACATCCAAGAGCTATGGGCTTTCCTGGCATGGCCAGACTCTGCCCAGGCCCAGGGGCTAGGCACCCAGCTCAGCCAGGTAGGGACCATGGCCCAAGAAGAGGTTGGCATCTGGAGGGGCAGCAGGGCCAGGGGATGTGGCCCAGAGTTCCCAAGCTTCCATGTCCCACCAGGATCTGTGCGAGGCTGCCCTTTTCTACACTGAGCTCTTGCGGAAGAAGGTGCACACTCAGCCCAGGGCCACGGGCGAGACAGTGAGTGAGCCGGTGAGTGGGCTGGCAGGCAGGTGGATGGGGGCAGGAGGCCAGGTGGGGCCAACACAGGAGCACTGATCACTCCCATCTGGCACATCTCTCCAGCTCTGCGTGGTCCTCAACAATGTGGAGCTCCTGCGCAGGGTCGTTGGCCAGGCACTGCGAGGCCTGGCGTGGTCGGAGGGGGATGCAGGGCTCGAGGTGGGGCTCCCGCGCCCCCTGCTCAGCTGCACACAGGCCCTGGATGAAGACCTACAGCGGGAGGCCCGCACCGTGACAGCACACCTGACCTCCAAGGTGGGCAGGGAGGGCGGGGTGAGGAATTGACTGCCCAGCCCTGTACACCCTACTCCATTCAGTGCTGAACACTGCTCTCCCTCAGATGGTGGGTGACATCAGAAAGTATGTGCAGCACATCAGCCTGTCGCCTGACTCCATCCAGAATGATGAGGTGAGTGCCTGACCGTTTGAGGACTCAGCCGGGTGGGGAGTGTGTGTGGTGGGGCCCAGGTGCATTCTGGCCCTGAGAACCCTGCCCACAGGCTGTGGCCCCGCTCATGAAGTACCTGGACGAGAAGCTGACTGTGCTGAACACCTTGCTGGTGAAGGAGAACCTGAGCAGGTATGGCATGGGGCAGGTGGAGCAGGGTTGGCCGGGGTCCAGTCACAGATGCCGAGTGTCCCTGCAGGGTGCTTGAGGCCCTTTGGGAGCTGCTCCTGCAGACCATTCTGCAGGCACTGGGTACCAACGTTGACGTCTCTGCTGACTTCTACAGCCGCTTCCACTTTACTCTGGAGGTAGGGCCCAGTGGAGGAGGACCCCTGCCAAGCTCCAGGGGGAAAGGTGCTGCCTCTCTCCTTGGCCCTGCTGCCAGGATGCCTGGACTGCCCAGCCTGGATTTCTCCTCTGGAAACCCACAAGGGCAGCATTTCTTCCCTACCAGCCCACCTGTGTCAGAGCTGGCTACCTGTTAAGATAGCTGTCTGGCCTCAGGCCCTGGCATTATCCCAAGCTTCCTGGAGGCTTCTGATGCACCTCCAGTGTGCTCTTCCCTGGGCTCTCCAAAGCCTGGTGTTGCTCGAAGTTCCACCTGTCTCAGCCTACTGTCCCTAGCACATGCCATGCTCTGATACTTCTCCCTTCTTGCCCTGCCTTAGGCCCTGGTCACTTTTTTCCATGCAGAGGGCAAGGGTCTGCCCCTGGAGAACCTGAAGGATGGAAGCTACAAGGTGAGGCCTAGCCCCAGGGCCTCTGACGGAAGGGGATGGCATGGATGCTGCAGACCTGAGTTCAGCCACTGCCTTGCAGTAGCCCCTGTGCCTTCAGGGGCCTGCAGCTGCGAGGAGTTGCACTCAGTGGCCAGTCTCACCAGGTGCCCACCTATTTCCCTCCTCTTCCTGCAGAAGCTGGAAGAGGAACTGCGCCTACACAAGTGCTCCACCCGTGAGTGCATCGAGCAGTATTACCTGGACAAACTCAAGCAAGTATGTGGCCCAGGTGTGGGCATGGGGCTTTGCTCCAGAGCCTCAGAGCCCCTGAGCTGGGCTTACCAGCCCATGGGCCTTTTTGTAGAGGTCTCTGGAACAGAACCGGTTTGGGCGCCTGAGCATCCGCTGCCACTACGAGGTAGCTGAGCAGCGGCTGGCGGTGGAGGTGCTGCACGCTGCTGACCTGCTCCCCCTGGATGCTAACGGTGAGAAACAGAGGTATGGCAGGGCAGAGGCTGGCCGGTGGGAGGGCAGTGGAGTCTGCTCATGGCCCTGCCCCTGCCAGGCCTGAGTGACCCCTTTGTGATCGTGGAGCTGGGCCCACCACACTTCTTTCCACTGGTCCGAAGCCAGAGGACCCAGGTCAAGAGCAGGACACTGCATCCTGTGTATGATGAGCTCTTCTACTTGTGAGTGTCATCCCCACCCACCCTCTGCCTGCCTGAGCAGGGAGCAGGGCTCCAGGTGACTGCCGTCTGCTTGTAGCTCCGTGCCAGCAGAGGCATGCCGCCGCCGTGGCGCCTGTGTGCTGTTCACAGTCATGGACCACGACTGGTTGTCCACCAACGACTTCGCAGGGGAGGCGGCCCTCAGCCTGGGCAACATTGGTGGCATTTTGCGGTCCCAGATGGGAGGGAGCACTAAGGCAGAGCAGCCCGTCACCCTGCACCTGCGCAGGCCCCGAGCCCAGGGTGAGTGGAGGTCCAGGGGCGGTAGGTTCAAGGGTTGGCAGGGCCTTATGCTGTCCCCACCCCCCTGCCCACAGTGAAGTCCACACTGAGGATGCTGGAGGGCCGCACCAACAGGGAAGCGCAGGAGTTTGTCAAGAGACTGAGGGAGCTGGAGAAGTGCATGGAGATGGACCCCTGAACCTCCTGCAGCTGCCAGCCCCAGGCCTTCCCCAAGTCCCTGTGGTGTTGTCGTCTCACTGTGGTCAGCTTTGTGCAGCCAGGGCTTGCGGTGCCCCCTCCCTGCTACGTGGTGTGCGTGCTGTGGCTGGACGCCCTGACTCTCATCTGCCTTGGTGTGTCCATGTGGTGTGTGCTGTGAACTCCTTACACCCAGCAAGCCCCACCCCGAACCCTGGATCTAGGTGGCCAATTCAGCAGAGCCTGGCTAGCAGCTGCCTTCCTGGACGCAGAACGGAGCAAGCCTGGTTGCCAGGTGAGCTTGCCCACCTGCTTCCTCAGGTTCCACAGCCCTAGGGCAGGCTGGTAGGAACAGGATTCTCAGTGGGTGACTTTGTTCCCCAGGGGACATTAGACCACATCTGGGGACATTAAGCTGCATCTGGGGACATTTTTGGTTATAACTAGGGGCTGAAGAGGGTGCTACTGGTACCAGTGGACAAAGGTCAGGGATGCTGCTCAATATCCTGCAATAAACCAGACAGCACCCTCCCCGCAGCAAAGAGTGGTCGATCCCCACTGCCCAGTGTCGCAGCAGAGCTATTTTAGAGGAATCTCTGTCTTTGTCTCTCTTGGGGTGGGGTGGGGTGGGGGGCGGTAGTTCACTAGGCTGAGAGGCAGGAAGGCGAGGGTTTGAGTCTGAACAACCCAAGCTTGGAGAGAAGCAGCTCCCAGGGCCCCAAGTCGAGGGAGAAAGTAAGCAGCTACAGTATTCTCACCCTCTCTGGGCTCTAGAACCCTACACCCAGAGGCTGTGTAGTGGAGAGGTTTGCTAAGAACTGCATAGGTCTCCAGTCCTGGCCCAGGACAGGGTCCCCTGGGTCACTTCTGAGGCTGGTGGGTTAGTGTAAAGGGTTTCATGCTGATCAGTCGCCTGTCTGGCTTCTTTCATGCCACACACACATATCCCAACAAGACCTACTCCACAGCCCGCCACCCCTACAGCACCGACCCTTCGAGGCAGGGTCTGCCTCACTAGAGGGTGAGAGTCCCTCCAGCCCCCAGGCCAAATACAAAGAAACAGGCTAACACTGGGGTTTCCTTGCCTGCAGCTTCATTGGGGGCTCTGAGGCGGGACCCAGAGAAAGGCTGTGATAGCTTTGGGAGAGAACCCGACAGAGTCCAGTGCTGCTTGGAGCTGCAAGGGGCCAAGGCTGCCAGGCTTGTCTTTGTTCCCACAAGTCCCACTGCTGTCTCTAGATTTCCTCGTTACCCCACCTCAAAAAATATACATGTCTGGAACTTTCAGTGTCTCTGATGTTTCTTGATTCCTTTCCAAACTTCGGTGGGGGCACTGGCCTCGGCCCCTTGCTCCAGAATCTCCTCCTCTTCTGGGCAGCTGCTGCTGCTGCAGCCGCCTCCTCCATCCTTGGCTTCAGGCCCGTGTTCCTCAGACTCATCCTCATTGTCACTGTCACTGCTGTCTGTGGGTAGCCTGAAAGGAGCGATGTGTTCACTAAAGGCACCATCCATGGCTTGAGGCAATCCTCTCTGGCACACTGACCCACCTCTAGGCTGAGGACAGATTTCTCCTACTCCCCGTGCTCTCGAAACCAAAACCTCTCAGTGAGACATCCACGTCCCCTTTTCCACAGTCAGAAAACCATGGTGGTGGTGTTCAGGAGGCCACCCCCCGCCACACACAGCTGGAGGGGCAAAGGCAATGGACAGCCCTGACCTGTCACAAAACTGGGAGCCCGAGGACCTACCGCGTGCCAGCCACAGGCCTGTTGAGGTTTGCAAACTCTCGCCCTGAATCTACATCAAAGGGATCTGAACAGAGGGAGAAAAGAGGACAGTGACCTATAGGTGAGCTTAGAGCAGAACCCAGTTTCCCACCCCTACAGCTTCTCAAAAGGAGGTGGCAGGCCTTGAGGGTCCTGGCTCCCACCCAGGCAGGTTCACAGCAATGCCAGGCCTCACCGATTTCCTCCTTGGGGAGCTCCTTGGCATGAGCCAGGAATTCCTGCTCTGCCTGCAACACCTCCTCCGGGCTGCTGCAGGCTGCATACTTCTCCAGGAGCTGATGGTTCAGGTCTAGGAAGGCCTTGCCCCACTTGAACTTCCGCAGCAAAATGACAGCAAGGTCTGAGAAGCCTGAAGCCGCAGAAACAGGAAATCTGAGAATGTCAACAATCTAATCCTGAGCATGTTCCCAGCACAGTCATTGCTGTCCCAGAAACTAAAAGTCCTTGCCAGACACCATCCTACAGTCCAGATAGCCCATGCCTGTTCACCAGCCTCCACCTCTGCAGCCCACTAAGTCCCTCTGTCCATGTCGCACAGAGCCACCCATGTGGGCTTCTATTGAGACTATAAATTCTCTGAAGATGAGTTGAGGGGTGACAGAGGGCTCTCAGGGCAGTGGTGCCACGATAATAAGGCCAAATATGAGCGCTTACAGGCCAGCTATTGATTTTGCCACAACCTCAACTCCATAGGGCAAAGACTTTAAGTGGAAGTTGAAATCAAAACCCTAGCTTTTCCATATCCACCACCTCCCCGCATATCCTCACATTCCTGTTGGGACTTGCTAGTAGAAAACACACTGCAGGGATCACAACCATATCTCTAGGCTGCCAGACCTCAACACTCACCCAGGATGCAGAAGGTGGCTGCAAAAGCCTCTACACAGGACAGTTTACAGGGCCGGCCATAGTTCACAGGGTTGGCGGCCACTAGGTGAGGCAGCAGCCGGAAGTGGCTCCCCCGCATCTTCCCAAACGGTGTCTCTTCCAGTCTGGCCCAGGAGCAGTCGATGACAGCCACCCCTGACTGTGCAACCAGCTGTCTGCCAGGAGCAGCAAAGGGCTAGGTTCTGGGGGCCAGCACTACCTTGGTGATGGCCCTAAGGCAGGTATGTCCTTGGATACTGGCCTCACTAGGGATACAAGGACATCATTCCCCTACTGCAAACCACCCCCAAAGGTCCTTATAGGCCAAGCTTTTGAGGCTGAGGAATGGGAGCGTTTCTGGAACGGGCTCATTTATTCACTCAACAAACGTTTACTTGAGACCTGCTCTATCCTGGACTGCGCTAGGCAATGGGGGCAAATTAGACTGATAGGTACAAATAGGTGACTCCTGAAAGGAATAATGCGCCAGAAGACAAGAAAGATCAGACCGGCGACCCGCCCATTCTCACCCCCACCCCTGGCTTCTCGAGCCTACCTGTCAGCTGGGGAAACGTACTGGGAGCCCATGGGGCTGAGCACTAGGCCACTGAACCTGTGGCCCAGGCGTAGGCAGCGCACCAGACCCAGGCGGGCCAGCTTGCGGCCGGTGCAGCGCCGGGGATCGCAGTGGCCCAGCTCCCACATGGCCAGCGTGCAAGGGAGCCGCGCAGGACCCGAGCTGCCCTCGTCCTCCGCCACCTGTGCCTCCACGGACGCTGCACCGGGCAGAGAAGGGGACGAGGCCTCAGTCGCGAATCGGCCCGCAGGCCATGGGTCTCCGACCCCAGCCCCACTCCTCGATCACGCCCCACTCACCGCGCAGTGCGGCGCCCACCTCCTCAGCAAAAGCCTCTAGGGAGCAGCCCGCGGGGCGCCGGGTACGGGAGCCTTCGGCCCCCGATCTACGCGGTACCCTCCTGCGGCCCATCGCGGGAAGTAGAATCCCCAGGACCTGCGTGGGGACCTCTACTCCCGACGACGCGCGCCTGCGTCGGGAGCCACTCCCAGTTCAGGCACTCACGTGACCCGATGGCGCTCACGTGACCGCGCGCCGGGCTTGCGGCGAAATGATGGCGGCGAGGTTAGCGCGGTTCTTGCTGTTGCTCCGGCTCGCGGCGCGCGGTTAGTGCCCCGTCCTCCCACGCCCCCCGCCCAGGCATCTGCAACCCTAAGCTCCCTCCCCATCCGTACCCGTGCCCCCGCCTCGGCTGCCTGTCCCCTGCCTCCTCAACGCCCCGTTCCCCGTAGGGCCCGCGTCCGCAGGAGCCGCCAAGATGAAGGTGGTGGAAGAGCCTAACACGTTCGGGTGAGCAGCCTCGCGGGGCGCGGCGGGGTGGGCTGAGTGGCGGCCCAGGGCTCGATTCCCCCTGACCTTACCGCTTCCCGTAGGCTCAACAACCCGTTCCTGCCCCAGACCAGTCGCCTCCAGCCCAAGAGGGATCCTTCACCTGTGTCTGGTGAGTGCGGGACCCTGGCCGCGGACGTGGTGGCGGCCAAGGAGGGAGCAGGGAACTGTCCTGGATTCCCGACTGGGGTGGACCGGGTCCGCGCTTGAGAGCCTGCTCGAGTGGGGCTGGAGAGGGAAAGACAGCCTCGGATGAGAGGATGAGAAGCCCTGAAAGCTCATGGAGGCTCATGCGTTCGTTTGCCAGCCTTTTAAAATTATTTTTGAGTGCGTGATGATACTCCAGAACGTTTTTGTACCAAGTTAAATAGTTGCCTCCGGACTTAGTCCTTTATTTCCTTCTATAAAGGTGATTCTGTTAAAAGTTGGGTGTATGTCTTTCTAGACGGTTTTGATGCTTTTACGTGCATGGGTATACAAGTAAAAAACGTGTAGCAATTTTTTTGTTGTCTTTGCCATCTTTTTTTTAAACAGTGCTACTCCACAGGTTTACGCATTTGCTGTTGTCACCTGTGTGTCTTGGAACTCTTCATGGTGGTGGATGTAGGTCTTCATTCTTTTCACTTGATGCTTAGTATTTAATCAGATGGCTCTGTATTCCGTTATTGTCAAGCATGTTGTTTATGTTTTTTGGCCATCAGAAACAGTGCTGCGAAGAACATTCCTTGTAGAGACTCCCTCTTTATAGGCTCACATGAGTGGTTTCCTAAGGTAGGATCTCAGAAGTGGAATTGCTGGGTTGGTAAATGAGTATTAAATATAGGAAACAAAATCCAAGAATTATTGAATACAACTATGTGTTAGGGTCTGTGCTGAGGATTCAGAAAGAACAAAAAGCATACAGTGCTTGTCCTCATGGAGTTGACAATTTAATGGGGTGGGTAGGCTATAAAGTAGGTAAAGCGTAGAATGCTTGATGATGAAAAATGCTCTCTAGGTATGGAAAGAGTGTATGTGTAGGAGAGTATCATTTGGGCAAATTGCCATTTTAAATAGGGCATTCTTGGTCAAAAGCTGAAAGAAGGGGAGCAAGGGATGTGGATTGAGGGGCGGGTAAGAGGAATCCAGCAAAAGGAGTGGCCAGATAAGATTGATGAGCCAGAGAAGATTGGCTGGGGGTAGGATGAGATCAGAGAGAGGGAACAGATGCGAGCTTTCATTCTAAACAAATCTATCCCAGCTTTATATTATGAAAAGTATTACATAGAAAAATAGAGGAATGGGACAGTGAACACTAGCATACTTTCTGCCTCTGTACAGCAATTAACATCTTGCCTTGCTTGCTTTACCTTCTTGTTTTCATTTTGAAAAAAGTGAACTTTTATTTTGCTGAACCATTTGAAAGTCAGTTACAGACATCATGACACTCTAAATATTTCCAATATAGATCTCCCACCCCATCCCCAAATTAGCAATAATTCTGTAATATAACCAGGCCACATTCACATTCCCCAGTTGTCTCAAGTTGTCTGCAGCTGTCCCACCCTGCCCCACACCAGGATCAGTCAAGGGTCAAACATGCGGTAGACTATATATGACATGTCAAAAGGTTGTGCTTGACTGAAGTGAATGCTGCCAGGGTCTATCTATTATGGAGACAAAAAGGGTTGGATTCAGGAGTTGAAAGCATAAAGATAGAATACGTTTCTCTCTGCTCTTAGCAAGCTGTCTGCAAATGCCTTTGGCTCCAGTGAGTACGCTTTCCTCAGTAACCTCACATTCTAGCCTGATGGGGAAAGAGTACTGATTTTCTGCTTCTTTAATGCCTCTGTATTTATTAGCTAGTAGTCTCTGGTAAAGAAGAGAATTCTTTTTTCTCTTTTCTTTCTCCTTTTTGAATATCATTATTGGCTCCGATTTAAACCATATTTTTATTGAGGTATAATTGACACGTTCAGTTTGGTGAAGTTTGATGATGGGAGCACATCTATGTAATCGCCACCTAAAAAGGCAAGGGACAATTCCATCTCCTAGAGAATTCCTCTGTCCCTTTCCAGATTCTCCCACCTATCACTTTCTGTTGTCTGTCACTATAGAGTTGTCCCATTGGTGCTCAGACTTCATGGAGGTACAGAGCACACACTCCCATGTCTGGCTACTTTCTCAGCAGCGTGTTTTTGGGATTTATCTATGTTGTTGTGTGTACCACTAGTTTTTTCTTATTGCTGAGTGAGTACATATAAAAACTGACATCTGTGTATAGTCTGTAGTCTAGTTAATGGTATTGTACCCATGTCAGTTTCCTAGTTTTGGTGATATGTTAACATTATATAAGGGTTTAGCATTGGGGGAAGCCGGGTGACAGTGTGTGGACCTCTCTGTAATTGCAACTTCTTATAAGTCTATAGTTATTTCATAACAAAAAGCACACACCCTGTGAAGTTTCCAATTGAAATGTAATATTACAGGGTTTTTTTCTTTATTTCCTATTCCTTGTCTTTCTCTCATACTGAAAAGCTGGATTCCTTAATCATATAATATATTTATTGGCTTTCTCCTATAATTTATATAAGATAGTTTCAAACTCAGTAATATTATTGTTAACCATGAAGTGACTGAGTGAGGTTTAAGCTTTTTTTTTTAGTTTATTTTAGAATGTATCCAGGCAAAGATGGACATCGGAGCACGAAGTTGACCACGTCATTGTTTTCTCTGTTATCCGTTTGACTTGCAGTTTGGTTCATATGTTTCTGCTTATGCTTAGATTTACTGTTATTATACATATTTTTGACTTTTAATTTTTCCTTAACCTTAAAATATTTTGTGTTATGGATAATTTCAAGCATATATAATATGGAGAGAAGGGTATGTGAGACACCAAGCATCCTCACCCAGCCTCAACCCTCACCCTACTTTCTCCCTGCTAAGCTGTTACTTTGAAACAAGTATTTCACAAATTCTTTCCTTTGTAAATATTTTGATATGTATCTCCTAAGGGCATAGCCACAATAGCTTCATGACACTTTTTAAAAAGCAGTAATTCCTTACCAGTCAACAAAATCCCCACGGTGTTTTAGATATCACTAATTGTGTCATAAATTTTTAACAGTTCGCTTGTCCATGTCAGTATCTAAGGTCTACATGTTCCGTGTGCTTGATATGTACCCCCCATGTACTTTAAGCTTCCTTTATTATTATTATTATTTTTTTGAGTAAGATTAGTATTACTTCTTTAATATTTGAGAAAAGTCACCAGTGAAGCCATCTGGACTTGGTTTTTTCTTTGAGGAAAGAAGTTCAGTTACTAATTCTCAATTTTTTTTCCTTCTGATTTTTTTTTGTCCCTCCACCATTTTTTAAAAATTCCCATTGCTCCACCTCCTTCCTCTTTGTCAACTATCAGTTTGTTCTCTATATCTGTGTATCTGTTTCTGGTTTTTTTGTTCATTCATTTTGGTTTTTTAGATTCCTTATGTAAGTAAAATCATTTGATGTTTGCTTTTCTCTGACTTACTTCACTTAGCGTAATACCCTCTAGGTCCATCTATCCATGTTGTCACAAATGGCAAGATTTCATTGTACAATGGAATAATATTCCATTATATATATATACCACATTGATGAACATCTAGGTTGCTTCCATGTCTTTGCTATTACTAGGAATGCTTCAGTGAACCTAGGGATGCATATATCTTTTTGAATTAGTGTTTTTGTTTCCGTCAGATAAATACCCAGATAGAATTGCTAGATTGTATGGAAGCTCTATTTTTAATATTTTGAGGAACCTCCATACTGTTTTCCATAGTGGCTGCACTAATGTACAATCCCACCAACAGTGTACAAGAGTTCTCTTTTCTCCACATGCTTGCCAGGACTTTTTTGTTGTTGTTGATTTGTTGATGATAACCATTCTGACAGATATAAGGTGATATCTTATTGTGGTAGTCTACGGCCATGCTACGCTGAACACGCCCGATCTTGTCTGATCTCGGAAGCTAAGCAGGGTCGGGCCTGGTTAGTACTTGTATAGGAGACCACCTAGGAAGACCAAGTGCTGTAGGCTTAAAAAAAAAAGAAGAAGAAGAAGGGTAGGTATTCTTTGTTTGGTAGAATTCACCTGTGAAGCCATCTGGTCATGGACTTTTATTTGTTGGGAAGTTTTTTGATTATGTCTTCAATTTCTAGTAATTGGTTTGTTTAGACTTTGTATTTCTTACTGGTTCAATCTTGGAAGGTTATGTACTTACAGAAATTTATCCATTTCTTCAACATCGTTGAATTCGTTGGCATATAATTATTCATAGTGCTTAATGATTTCTTTATATTTCTGTTGGTTGTAATTTCTTTCATTTATGATTTTACTTATTTGGGCTCTTTTTTTCCCTTGATGAGTTTGGCTAAGAGTTTGTCAACTTTGTTTATCTTTTCAAAGAACCAGCTCAATTTTATTGATCTTTTCTGTTGTTTCTTAAATTCTCTTACATATTTCTACTCTGATCTTAATTATTTCTTTCCTTCTGTTTACTTTCTTTTCTTTTCTTTTTTTTTTTAGTGCCTACAGCACCTTGTCTTCCTAGGTGGTCTCCCATCCAAGTACTAACCAGGCCTGACCCTACTTAGCTTATGAGATCAGGCATGTTCAGAGTGGCATGGCCATAGACTTAACTTTGAGTTTTGTTTGTTCTTCTTTTTCTAGTTCCTTTAGGTGTAGAGTTAGATTGTTTATTGGGATTTTTCTTGTTTCTTGAAGAGAAATACTTGAAATGATCTCAGTCTTCTTGAATTTATTGAGTCTTGTCTTGTGGCCTGACTTGTGATCCTGAGGAAAATGTATATTCTGTAGTTTTTGGATGAATTGCTCTATAAGTGTCTAAGTTTATCTGGTGATATTTAAGGCCATTATTTCCTTATTATTAATTTTCTGTCTGGATGATCTGTCCATTAATGTGAGTGAGGTATTAAAATTCTCTACTGTTATTGTATTACTGTGGATTTCTTCCTTTATATCCATTAATAATTGCTTTGTAAATTTAGGTGCTGCTATGTTGGGTGTGTAGATATTTATGCTTGTTATATCCTCTTCTTGGGTTGACCCCTTATTATAGTTATGCCATGTTCTTTGTCTTTTTTTTTTTTTAACTTATTTTTGTTTGTTTTAAAGTCTGTCTTGTCTAATTAGCATTGCTACCCAGCTTTCTTTTTGTTTCTTTATGCATGGAATATCTTTTTACATCCTTTTACTTTCACTCTGTATGTGCCTTTCAATTCGAAGTGAGTCTCTTGTAAGGAGCATATAGATGGGTCACGTTTTTTAATCCATTCAGCCACTCTGTGTCTTTTTATTGGAACATGTAATTCATTAATGTTTAAAGTAATTTATTGATAAGTATGTACTTATTGCTATTTTGTTAGCTGTTTTTTGGTTGTTTTTACAGTTCTCTGTTCTTCTCTGGATCTCTTCCCTTGTGGTTTCTTGGTTTTCTTCAGTGTTTCCTTTGTGTTTCTTTCTCTTTGTTCTTTGTATATCTTTTGTAGGTTTTTGGTTTGTGGTTACCATGAGGTTTGTGTGTATCATTTTATATCAATAACAGTCTATTTTAAGTTGATAGGTGTTTAAATTCAGATATATTCTATATTTTTACTCTCCTCCATGCTTTATGTTATTGATGTAATGATTTAGATCTTTTTGTATTATATATTCTCTGAGAAGTTATTGTAGTTTGAGTTTGATACTTTTTAAAAATCTTTCTAGTAGCTTTTTACATGTCTGACTTGCTGTATTTATTAAATATTTGGCTTTACCTATGATATTTTTTTCTTTTCTCATATTTTCTTATTTCTGGTTATGGACTTTGCTTTTATGCTTAAAGACAACCCTTTAATATTTCTTGTGAAGCTGGTGTAATGGTGACGAACTCCTTTAGTTTTTAATTGTCTGGGAAACTATTTCCACTTCAATTCTGAATGATAACCTTGCTGGGCAAATTATTCTAGGTTGTAGGTTCCTTTCTTTTAGCACATTAAAGATGTCCTTCTGGCCTGTAAAGTTGCTGCCGAGAAATCAGGTGATAGCCTTATGGGGTGTCCTTTTTATTAATTCCTTGTTTTCCTCTTGCTTCTTTCAAGATTGTCTCTTTAACTTTTGCCATTTTAAATACAGTATGTCTTGGTGTGGGTCTTTTTAGGTTCATCTTGTTTGGAACTCTCTTCTTGGAACTGAATGAATGTCTGTTTCCTTTCCCAGGTCAGGAAAGTTTTCAGCCATTATTTCTTGAAATACTTTCTGTTCTTTTTTCTCTTTCATCTCCTTCTGGGATCCCTGTAGTATGAATGTTTGAGTGCTTGATGTTATCCCAGAGGTCTCCTAAACTAGTCTTGTTTTGAAAAATATTTTTTTTTTTGCCGTTCTGATCGGTTGATTTCCACTAGTCTGTCTTTTAGGTCGCTGATATGTTTTTCTGTATTTGCTAATCTGTTAATTCCTTTTAACATATTTTTTCATTTCAGTTACTGAGATCTTCAGGTCTGCTTGCTTTTTTATACTTTCTCTTTGTTGAAGTTCTAAGTTCCTCTATTCCACTCCCACTCTCAAGTTTGGCGAGTATCCTTATGACCATTTCTTTGAATTTTTTATGGGGCAAATTATCTCCATTTCTGGAGATTTTTCACATTCCTTCATTTAAGAGATATTCTTCTGTTTTTTCATTTTGTTTGACTTTTTATGTTTGAACATAGAGATAACTGTGTCTCTACCGGCGTTGAAAAAGTGGCCATATGCAGAAGCGGTCTCTGTGTAGGCTGTGTGTGCTGGGTGGTTTTGGCAGGCCATTAGAAGCTGAGCAGGTACTTAAAGCATTTGGGGCACTGGCCTACCTAGCTGGAGCAGCTTCAGTTAGGGAGTCCAGGTATGTGTGAGTAATGCCCTATGGATCCTGCTTGCTCCCTTTGTTCGGGGTGAAATGGGCGATGTGTCCAGAAATGTGGTGCAGTGACCTTGTAGGTAGGCCAGGGCACCTGGACAGAGCCTCCGCCCACCCTATGGAGGTGGAAGGGATGCAAACAATGGCGTTCACCAGCACCTCTGAACCGGGAGAATTCCCGCAGTCCCCAGAGAGCTCCCGCAGCTCCCCAGCCACCTTTTTACAGTCTCTTGTTTGTTGTACATAAAGTAGTCTAGTGAAGAAGTAACCCTTGTGTAGGCTTTATGTGCTGGGTAATTTCAAGAAGCTGGTTGGAGCCAGGCATGCATTTATGGTGTCTGGGGCACTTACTTGTGTTCCTGAAGCAGGCTCTGGAGGGAGGCCAGGTGGTCTTGCTTGCTCCCTTTGTTCAGAGGCAAAAGGCTCCAGATAACGTAGCTGGGAATGCCCTGTGGTGACTTTGCAGGTAGGCCAAAGCACGCAAACAGAGCGCCCACCCACTAGAGGAGACGTAAACAACGGTGCTTACCAGCTCTTCTGGCCAGGAGGGATCCCACAGCTCCCGGAGGGCTCCCGTGGCTTCCCAGCCTTCTCCTTGGTCTCTTTCTCTTGTTTGTTGTTCAGAAGCTGTTCATTCAGCCCTCAGTTGTCTCACAGGAGGAATTTTTTCTATATGTTTGAGTTTGTTCATGGGAGGGGGCAAGCTCAGCTTCCTCCTTTGGCGCTGCCATCTTGGACCTCTAAGTCTCTTTTAAACTATAGATCCCCTCCCTTTGCTTCCTTGCAATATAGTTATTAAAGAAACTGGTTTTTTCCCCCACTACATTCTGGATTTTGTTCATTGCGTTCCTGTGGTGTTTAATATTTCTTCTTTATCTACTAGCTGGAATAAAGACAGTTTTATTTTTTCCTTTCCAATCTGTGTGACTTTTATTTTCCTTGCCTGTTGCACTGCACTGGCCATGCCTCCTGTGTTAGTAAGAGAAGTAGTGAAAGTGGGTGTCCCTGCCTTGCTCCTAATCCTGTCTCCTACTGTCAGTCCTGCCGAAGATGGTTTAGTTGTTGATAGAGGAAGTTCCCTGTTGTTCCTGGTTGCTGAGTTTTTACCATGAATAGGTTTTCAGTTTTGTCAGATGCTTGCACCTATTGAAATGATCATAGGGTTTTTCTTTCTTAGGCTGTTTATATAGTGGATAGCTTTGATTTTTAAATCCAACCTTGTATTTTGGAATAAACCCCACTTGGTTTTAACTTGACTACAGTTGACCCTTGAACAATGTGGATTAGAGCTTTGTGGATCCACTTACGCCGGGACGTGTAAGTGAACCCTCGCAATTCCAAGGGTGAGCTGTACATATGTTTTATATATTGCTGGGTTTAAATTACTAAATATTTCTGACTTTTTCCATTTCTAGAATTTTCTTTGGTTCTTCTTTCTAATCTCCGCTGGAATTTCCTATCTGTTCATTCGTGTATTTTACTTTATGCCCTTGAGCATAGTTGTAATAGGTGCTTTAAAATCTTTCCTGCTTCCAGCAGGTGTGTCATGTTGGGTGGATCTCTGTAACTGCCTCTTGAGTGTGGGTCACATTTGCCTCGCTTTGTGGTAGGTCTGATGCTTTTGGAACACATCTTGATACGGGCTCTGTTGTCCTCCCTTGAAGAGCATCGTTTGTTCAGGCGGTTAGCCTGTGTGGCTCACACTGACCCTGCGTGGTCTCGCAGCCCTCGCTGGACTGTGCAGTCTTCTCTAGGCGTGTGTGCGCAGGGCTCGGCCGTACACCGCCCCGCTGCAGGGTTTATGTGCAGTTCGTTTTTGATATTGTCCCCGACTTTGCAGCTGCTGTCATCTCCCCTGTCCCAGTTCCTACTGCCAGTGAGACTGGTGGGTTCTGTCTGGCCTTAGCCATTAAAATGGCACCAGCTGGGCCTCCCCTCAGGCTAAGCAGCACAAACAGTAATCGGTGCGATTCTCTCCTTCCAAGTACTGGCCCTCGTACTCCTGTCGTTCCTTTAGTCCTTTCCGCTGCCGTCAGACATTAAGACGTTTTCTCCAGGGTTTCCTGGTTCTGTCTCCTGAAAGGTTGGTCTCATGTCAGCTGATATTGTTCACATAGCTATTTGCTTTATTCTGTAGTATACACATGATGGTTTCAGAACTTTAGGATGGCATTAGTACTATTAACTTGTGAAAGTACACGTTCGTAAATCACTGAGAATGATTCTTCTCCCTGTGAAGTGATGTGACTAGTTGTACATAGTTCAGTTCATTTGCTTTGATTTCAGCTGTAGGGTCTTATGTTGTCCTATGAATTTTACCTTTTAGCATGTAAACATGTTCATATGTTTCACATGTAAAGCTCTAGACATAGGCATACTCAGTGCTCTCGTTCCTGCCTCATCCCATCATGTTGTACTCCCTGTGAGGGGCTGTCGGTTCTTTTTTATGGAGGTATAATTGACAGATAACATATTAGTTTCAAGTGTACAATATGATTCAATATTTGTACATACTGAGTCATTAACATCCATCACCATTGTTACAGTTTTTTTTCTTGTGATGAGAACTTTTAAGATCTATTCTCAGCAATTTTTAAATATGCGATGCAGTATTAATTATTGTTACCATGCTGTACCATGCTCCCCATGGTATTTTATTTATTTTATAACTGGAAGTTCATACCTTTTGAGCCCCTTCACCCATTTTGCCCACCCTCTACCTCCCACCTCTGGCAACCACCAGTTTGTTCTCTGTCCCTATATGAGTTTTGTTTTTTAAATTCCACATGTAAGTGAAATCATATGGTATTTGTCTTTCTCTGATTCATTTCTCTTAGAATAATCAGGGTCCATCCATGTTGTTGAAAATGGCAAGATTTCCTTCCTTTTTATGAATGATATTCCACTGCACGTATTCACCACATCTTCTTTATCCAGTCATCTATCGGTGGATACTTAGGCAGTTTCCATATCTTGGCTATTGTAAATAATGATGCAGTTAACATGGGCATGCATATCTTTTTGAATTAATGTTTCGGATTTCTTTGGATAAATACTCCAAAGTGGAATTGCTGCATCATATGGTAGTTCAACTTTTAATTTTTTGAGGAACCTCCATACTGTTTTCTATAGTGGCTACACCAATTTAAATTCCCATGAACAGTGCATAAGAATTCCTTTTTCTCCACATCCTTGCCAACATTGGTTATTTCTTTTTAGTAATGGCCATTCTAATAGCTATGAGGTGATATCTCACTGTGGTTTTGATTTGCATTTCCCTGATGATTAGTGATGTTGAACATCTTTGCATGTATCTGTTGGCCATCTATATGTTCTCTTTGGAAAAATGTCCATTCAGATCCTCTGCCCATTTTTAAATTGGATCTTTTTTTTTTTTGCTATTGAGTTATACGAGTTCTTTACGTATCAGATAAATGATTTACAAATATTTTCTCCCATTCAGTAGGTTGCCTTTTCATTTTGTTGCGGGCTTCCTTTGCTGTGCAGAAGCTTTTTAGTTTGATGTAGTCCTATTTGTTTACTTTTGCTTTTTTAAGTCAGATCCAAAAAATAAGTGCCAAGACCGATGTTAAGGAGCTTATTGACTCTGTTTTGTCCTAGGAGTTTTATAGTTTCAGGTCTTACAGTCAAGTTTTTAATCCATTTTTAGTTAATTTTTATGTATGGCGAAGGCTGTATAGTCCAGTTTAACCGATACCATTTATCGAAAAGACTGTACATTCTCGCATTGTATTTGTCTTATATCCTTTGTCATAAGTTAATTGACCATATATGTGTGGGTTTACATCTGGGCTCTCTATTTTATTCCATTGACCCATGTGTCACTTTTTATGCCAATATCATACTGTTTTGATTCTGTTGTGTTTTTTGTGGTTTGGCCTTCTGGTGTTTTGTTTGCAAGTATAAGGAAATATGAATTTCCCCCTTTTTCATTGTGGTAAAATAGAAAATTTACCATTTTAGCCATTTTCAGATGTACAGTTCAGAGGCATTAAGCACATTCCCACTGTCATGTGACCATCACCGCCATCTCCACAACTTTTTCATCTTCCCAAACTGAACCTGTCTCCATTAAACACTCCCCGTTTCCTTCCTCCAGCCCCTGGCACCCACCATTCTACTTTGTTTCTATGAATTTGACTGCTCTAGATACCTCTTGTGGTCTGTGTTCCCCCCCAAATTCATATGTTGAAAACCTAACCATCAAAATGATGGTATTAAGAGGACGGGGTGTTAGGGGGGTGCTTAAATCATGAGGGTCAGGCTCTCGAGAATGGGATTAGTGCCTTATAAAGAGGCTCCAAAGAGATCCCTAACCCCTTCTACCATGTGAGGACGCACTGAAAAAGGGCCTCTGTGAACCAGCCCTCACCCATGCTGGTACCCTGATCTTGGACTTCCAGCCTCCAGAACTGTGCAAAATAAATTTTTGTAGTTTATATGTTACCTAGTCTGTGGTATTTTATTATAGCAGCTTGAATGGATTAAGACATTACTTCTTAAAAGTGGAGTCATATAATAATTTCCCTTTTGTGACTGGCTTATTTCACTTGGAGTAATGTCTTTAAGATTCATCCGTGTTGTAGCATGTAAGGCTGAATACATATGTACGTTGTACATATATACTACATTTTGTTTTACCTATTCATCTGTCGATGGGCACTTGGGTTGTTTCCACTTTGTGCCTGTTGTGAATAATGCCGCTGTGAACATGCGTGTACAGTATCTGAGTCCCTGCTTTGAGCTCCTTTGGTATATACCCAGGAGTTGGTTCACTGAATCATGTAATTCTATTTAGCTTTATTAGGAACTGTCAAACTGTTTTCAGCAGCAGCTGCTGCACATTACATTCCCACCAGCAAAGCACAAAGGTTCCAATTTCTACACATCTTCCAACATGTAACTTTGTGTTTTGATAATAGCCATCTTCATGGGTGTGAAGTGATACCTCATTGTAGACTTGATTTATATTTCTCTAATGACCAGTGATATTGAGCTTATGGGCTATTTGTATAGCTTCTTCAGAGAAATGTCTAGTGTATCTCTTTCCATTTTTTAATTGGGTTACTTGGGGGTTTTGTTGTATAGGAGGAGTTCTTTATATATTTTGGCATTACCCTCATTAGAGACGTGATTTGCAAATATTTTCTCACTTTCTGGGCGTTGTCTTTCCACTCTTTTGATAGTATTCTTTGATGCATAGAAGTTTCTAATTTTGGAGTCCAAGTTATCTATTTTTTTCTATTGGTGCCTTTGCCTTTGATGTCTTTTCCAAGACATCATTATCAAAGCCTATGTCATAAAGATTTTACCCTATGTTATCTAAGAGTTTTATAGTTTTGGTCTCTGATCCATTTTGAGTTAATTTTTGTATATTGTGTAAAACAATGGTCCAGCTTCATTCGTCTGTGTATGGATGTCCCATTTCCCAGCACCATTTATTGAAAGACCGTCCTTTACCCACATTGAATAGTCTTGTCAAATCATTTGAATGTATAGTCAAGATTTTATTTCTGGGCTCTTTTCTAGCCATTGTTCTACACGTTTGTCTTTATGCCAGTGCCACAGTTTTAATTACAGTAGCTTTGAAGTCACAAATTGAGTCCTCCAACTTTGTTCTTTTTCAAGGTAGTTTTGGCTATTTGAGGTTCCTTGAGACTTCATTTTAATTTTTGGATGGGTTTTTCTATTTCTGGAAAAAAAAAAATGTCATTGGGATTTTGATATGGATTGCATTGGATCAGTAGGTCAGCTGGGGGTAGTATTGACATCTTCATTTTAAATCTTCCTATCCATGAACACAGGATATCTTTCCATTTATGTATGTCTTTCATTTTTTTTTAGCAGTATCTTGTAATTTTCAGTGCACAAGTGTTTTGCCTCCTTGATTAAATGTGTTCCTAAATTTTTTCTTTTTTGATGTTATTGTAAATGGAATTGTTTGGATTGTTCATTATTAGTCTATAGAAATAAAATTGGTTTCTGACCGTCAATTTTATATCCTACAACTTTGCTGAACTTATTAACTCTAGTAGATTTTTGTGGATTTTTGTAGGGTTTTCTACATGTATGATCATGTCATATGCAATCATGACTAAATCATTTTACTTCTTCCTCTTCAATTTGGCAAATTAATCCATTTGCCTTTTCTTTCTTTTTTTGCCTAATTGTTCGGGCTAGAACTTCCAGTATGATGTTGAATAGTTACTGGCAGTGCTCAGAGCATCTTTGCTTTGTCTCTGATCTTAGGGAGAAGACTTTCAGTCTTTTATCATTGAGTAGGATGTTAGCTGTGGGTTGTGTATAGATGCCCACATGGGTTGTTGTGTTGAGGAAGTCTCCTTCTCATTTGTTGAGTGTTTTTACCATGAAATTCGAGTGTTGAGTTTTGTCAGGTGCTTTCTTTTCCAACAATTGAGATGATCTTGTGACTCCCACCTTCGTTCTATTAGTTGGCTGTATTACATTGATTGATTTTTGTATTTTGGACCGTTCTTACATTTTAGGAATACAAAAATACATTCCAAAATACAAAAAAATGTACCACTCAGTCATTGTATAGAATCCATTTAATGTGCTGTTGAATTTAGTTTGCTGTAATATTTTGCTGAGGGTTTTGCATTAATGTTCATAAGGGATGTTGGTCTCTAGTTTTCTCATAGTGTGTCTTTCTGGCTTTGGTGTAAGGGTAATGTCGCCTCAGAAAAATTAGTTAAGAAGTGTCCCTCCTCTTGTTTTTTGGAAGAGTTTGAGAAGAATTTGTAGGTTTGTGTTTCTAGAAATTTGTCCAGTTCATCTAGGTTATTAATTTGTTGGTGTATAGTTGTTCATAGCATTCTTATAATCCTTTTTCTGTAAAATTGGTAGTAATGTCCCTACTTTCATTTCAGATTTTAGTAATTTGAGTCATTTTTTTTTCCTAGTCAGTCTAACGAAGTTTGTTGATATTGATCTTCTTAAAGAACTTTCGGTTTTACTGATTATTTCCTTTCTGAGCTTTGGGTTTAGTATGCTCTTTTTCTATGTCCTTAAGGTGTAAGTTAGGTTATTGACTTGAGATTTTTGAATGTCTTTACAGCTATAAATTGCTCTCTTAGCATTGCTTTCACTATATCCCATAAGTTTTGGTACCCTGTGTTTTCATTTTTGTCTCCCAAATATTTACTCATTTCCCCTGTGACTTGTTTGACCCAATGGTTATGTGGATTTATGAAATTCTTATTTTTGCTGCTATTGATTTCTGGTTTCATTGTGATCAGAAAAGAAACTATATGATTTCAGTCTTAAGTCTATTAAGAACTAATAGATTTAAAAAATATGGCCTAATGTATGGCCTATCCTAGAGAACGTTTATGTGTGTGTGTGTGTGTGTGTGTATTCTGCTGTTGTTGGGTGGGGTGTTCTGCATATGTCTGTTAGGTCCAATTGGTTTAGTGTCATTCAAGTCCTTTTCCTTAGAAGCAGGGTATTGATGTGTCCAAGCATTGTAGTACTGCAGCAGTCCCCAGCCTTTTTGGCATCGGAGACCGGTGCTCCCATGAGAATCTAATGCCTGATCTGAGGTGGAGCTGAGGTGGTGATGCTAGCACTGGGGAGCGGCAGCAAATACAGATGAAGCTTCGCTTGCTCACTCACCACTCACCTGCTGTGGCCCAGTTCCTAACAGGCCACTGACTGGTGCCAGGGGCGGCCTAGGGTTGAGGAACCCTGTATTACTACAGTGTTTCTCTCTTCAATTCTGTCAGTGTTTGCTACATGTATTTTAAAGCTCTGATATTTGGTGTACATATAATTATCATCTTGGTGAATAAGTCCCTTTTATCAGTATATGTCCTTTGTCTCTTAACAGTTTTGACTTAGTCTATTTTGTCCGATATTACTGTAGCCACCCCAGCTCTCTTGGGTTAATAGTTGCATGAGAGATCTTTGTTCCATCCTTTCACTTTCAAACTGCTTGTGTCTTTAGGTCTAAAGTGAGTCTCTCATAAGCAGTATACAGTTTAATCTATGCCTTTTGAACAGAGAGTTTAATGCATTTACATTTAAAGTAACTGTAGGCATACCTAGGAGATGCTGTGGGGTTTGGTTGCAGACCAGTGTGCAATAAAGTGAGTCACCCAAATTATGTTGTTTCTCAGTGTGTGTAAAACTTATGTTTACTGTAGTGTAGCAAGTATGCAGTATAGCATCATATTTACAAAACAATATAACAATCTTATTTAAAAAAATAAATTATTGCTAAAAATAACCATCATCTGAGCCTTCAATGAGTCAATCTTTTTCTGGTGGAGGGGCTTGCCTCAGTGTTGATGAAAACATAGTATCTGTAAAATGCAATGAAATGCAATAAGATGAGATGTCCATATTGATAAGTAAAGACTTACAGGAAGCAAAAGGGCAAATTTGTCTTGTAGCTTGTCTCTCATTCCCTCCATTAGTTTTTGTTGACTTATTCTGTGTGACATGTTTGATTACCTCATTTTTTGTATATATTTTGTGTATAGCTATTTTCTCATTGGTTACCATGGGGATTACATAACATACTAAAGTTATTAAAGTCTAATTTGAATTTATGCCAGCTTTTCAGTCCCATATCAAAACTTCTATACAGCACTGTTTCTACATTTTTCACAAATTACCTGTATTGTGCACCCGCTAACATAGATTTATAATTTTTTTGCATGCATCCATCTTTTAAGTTCTATATATTTACAAGTGAGAATTACAATGCCGGCTTTGTAATTTGCCCATGTATTTACCTTTACTGTCTTTTTGATTTGAAGGACTCCCTTCAGCATTTCTTGTACAGCAGGTGTATTGACAGTGAACTCCCTCATCTTTTTTCTTTCATCTCACTGCTTTCTGGCTTCCAAGGTTTCTGCAGAGAAATCAGCTTATTGAGGATGAGTTACTTCTTGCTGCCTTCAAGACTTGGTTTTTGACATTTGTCTCTTGTGCCTTGGTATGGGTCTGAGTTCATCATACTTGGAGCTTCTTGGATTTGTATGAAATTGGGAAGTTCTTAACAATAGCATCCTCAAATAATCTGCCCCTTTCCCTTTCTCTCAAGGACTCCGAATGGGTCCCATGGGTCCCTTAGGCTCTGTTCACTGATTTTTCTGTCCGCTTAAATCTGTTGAAGTCTTTGCATGATTTTTCATTTCAGTTGTATTTTTCAGATTTTATTTGGTTCATTTCTATAATTTTTATATTTTTGATCACATATCGTTTTCCTGATAGTTTTGTGTTTTCCTTTAGTTCTGAGAGCATATTTAAGGTAGTTGTTTAAAAGTCTTTAGTAAGGCCCATATTCAGGCTTCTCCTGGGGTGGCTCTGTCAGCTTTTTACTTTGAATAGGCCATGTTTTCCTGTTTTTTTTTTTTTTTTTTACGTCTTGCAATTTTTTATTGAAAACTGGACTTTTGAAAAAACAGACATCTCTGCCAGTTTGTGTATTTCCTAGAGTCTCACCCCAGCTTCTCCCCAGGGCCTTACATGGTCTGTTGTGTGTCTAATCTCTTGCCCCAAACTCTGAGTCTCTAGGCTCCCTGTAGCTTTCACAAGCAGTGCCCACTTTCTGCACCTGAGATCTGAGGCAAAATAGACCAGTTCTGGCAGCCCCCAGCCAGGTTGCAGTGTTGCGGGTAAGGTCTGCCTGTTCCTCCTGACCACACTGGGGAGCGGTGGCCCAGGGCAAGAGAAAATGCCACGGCCTTGTGCTACAAACTTGAAGGTGTTTTTGTTCTTGGTGTCCACATGGTTGCTCAGACGTTTTCCAGAACTCCTCTTTAGATGTTTCACAGGGAAACGAGCTTGGAACTTCACTCAAGATTTCGTGCTCCGTTTTAAAGATTCAAACAACCTGACTTTCTTGAAGGGCCCCCATTCTGTGGGTTGTTGCTCTTGCACTGGACTCAGCGTTCACATTCTCTTCTAGGGCCCGCACATCTCTTCAGACTTTCTGGCAAGTGCTTCAGCCTGGTGGAGTCCACGTGAGTCAGGGGAGGGGTGGTAGGGGTGGGGTATGGGACACCTCTGACGGCAGTCGTAACCCCCAGGTACAAGTACGAGTTCTGCCCCTTCCACAACGTGACCCAGCATGAGCAGACCTTCCGCTGGAATGCCTACAGTGGGATCCTGGGGTGAGCTGGAGAAGGGTAGGTGGCTGTGGGTTCCTTGGGGTGTTACCCCCCAACCTAGCCTCACACTCTGCTCCTCTCCAGCATCTGGCACGAGTGGGAAATCGCCAACAACACCTTCAGGGGCATGTGGATGAAAGATGGTGATTCCTGCCGTTCCCGGAGCCGGCAGAGCAAGGTGGGGCCATGTGGGAGGGGGCCCCTGGCTTCTTCCACCCACCCACCAACCAACCAAGGTTTCCCTCCCAGGTGGAGCTTACATGTGGAAAAAGCAACCGATTGGCTCGTGTGTCTGAGCCAAGCACCTGTGTCTATGCGCTGACATTCGAGACACCCCTTGTCTGCCATCCCCATTCCTTGTTAGGTAGGAGGCTGAGACCAGTAGGGGTGGGGAAATGGGGGGCAAAGGGGCTCAGCTAAATCTGGTTCCTGCTGGATTTTAGTGTACCCAGCCTTGCCCACGGCCCTGCAGCAGCGGTGGGACCAGGTGGAGCAGGACCTAGCTGATGAACTGATCACTTCCCAGGTGAGTTGCCGGGGCAGGCATCCCCCCTGGCTGGGTGCAGCACAGCCACAAGCTGGGTGTTCTCTCTCCTTCCTTGACCTTCAGGGCTATGAGAAGTTGCTCAGGGCACTTTTTGAGGATGCTGGCTATTTAAAGGCCCTAGGAGAAAATGACTCTGCACAGCAGGAAGGAGGTACTCAGGGCCTGGAGTTTGAGACCTTGGAGAGCTGCAGTAAGGTACAGATTAGTGGGAGGAGGCTGAGTTCCCGGGACACTGACGGCCTCCTGCCAAGGGGCCTGACTTTCTCTTCGAACTCTTCTGTTCCAGGCACATAAGGAACTGTCAAAGGAGATTAAAAGACTTAAAAGTATGCTGACCCAGCATGGCATCTCCTATACCAAGCCTGCAGGTAAGTCATGTCTGGTCAAGAGGCCAAGCCCACCTTAGGACCTGCTGCCTATGAACGAGGTCCTGACCTGTCACCTTTTGGTGTTTTGGCAGAAACTTCCAGCTCTGAACACTTGGGCCCCAAGACACCCACACACAGGACAACAGAGCAGCTACGAGGTGACTTGGGGTTGCGTGGAGACACCTTGTGAGAATCTGGGACTGGGCTGGAGACAACCAGACTGGCATCTTATAGCAGAAAAGAGGAACAACGGGCCAGGACCATGGTGCAGAGCAAGAAGTCCTGGGAAAAGCTGTGCCTTCTGGGCTAGTAGCTGTCAGGGTTGTGCTCAAAGATGCAGACAAATAAAGATTCAAAGTTTTAATTCCCATACTGATAAAAATAATTCCATGAATTCTGTAAACCATTGCATAAATGCTATAGTGTAAAAAAATTTAAACAGGAGTTAACTTTAAACAATTCACTACAAGTAAATGATTATGCATTATAAATACTACCTTCTGGGTTAAGAAAATTCCATTCCAATAACATTCTCATCTAAATATTCAAAACATACATACGGATTGGGGGTTTCCATAAATTAATGCACATAAAGCATCCACACTGAATTGAAGTCTGCTGACCAGTTACATGAATGGTGTGACGATATTACCATTAATGTTGAACAGGAGAGCTGGGAGAGGACACCAAGCACCACACGGCTTCTGTTGCTACACCCAGCACACCCCTTGCTCCTTACCCACAGATGGGATGGTGAAGCCCTGAGAGGCTGAGCCAATCACCAGCTCAGCCTGTGAAGCCTGCACAGGGCAGCTCCCTCAGAAGACCAGGGCCACTGCAAGGGTGGGGAGGACCTCCAGGAGCAGCCCCCCGGAGCATGCCGCAGTGATGGCCCTAAGCGCCTGGGCACCTGGCGAGTTCTGCTCTGGGTGGTTCTTTGGTCTTCCCATCACATACCTGTCCTCAGAGCCAGTCCTGACCTGAGAAGGGCAAGTGCTCAGGGCTGTGCCCCCAGCCCCGGCTGTGGGGCACCTGTAAGCACTGCACCTCCAGTCCCCCAAATCCCACAGAACTGACTGGAGTAGCTTATAAATAGACCTAAAGCTTAATTGTTCTTGTTTATAATTTGAAAATGTCTAGGCTAGATATCAGTCATAAACACAGTCCTGTTATCCCAAAAAAGGCTAAAGGCCCGAAATGGGAAACAAGTGCATAAATATTAATAAAAATAGTCTTAAACAGTGATAACAGTAGCACAAAATATACGTAATTTCTAAGAGCTAATAAATCATTATCACTATATTTAAAAACAAATAGATTCACTAAAACCAAGTAAATAGTTACCTTTAGTAGCGGACTAGCTGCGGAATGTCATGGATCCACCTTTAAAATGACAACTTTTCAATCATTTTGTCTTACATTAAAATGTTTTAAACTTACTATAGTAAATACATTCTAATTTGGTCACTGATAAAAATTTTTACCTAGTCACTTCGCACTTTAAAAAATGCTATTAAAAGTCTTTGGCAAAGCCCCAGGCGAGTAGAAATGCATCAGTGTTCACTTCCAGGCCAGAAGGCTAGTACCTGCTCCCGCTCCCAGCGGCAGGTTCTGGAAAGATTTTCTCACGGAAGTCTAGACCTGCTTTGCTGAGAGCAGAATTTGGGTAAATTACAGCCATCTCACTTTTCAGATTTCTAGGCAAAATGACCCATTGCAGACCAGAGGAGATTCTCGTCATCACTAAAATTAGACCCGCTCTCAGGAGAGTTTCTGCTGTGGTCCTGAAGCTAGGCTGCCGCTGAAGGGCCAAGGGACCCATGGTAGAGCCAGGTCCTCCGGCACGGCGGCCACGTCCTCAACCTATAGTCTCATGGCTGGCTGATAATACCTGGACATATCAGGCGACAGTGTCACCCTGAAGTCTGGACATGCCAAAGTTTGGCAAGCCTGTCCCACATGGGCAGGAGTCCTGGTGGTCCCAGGTGTGGGGAGTGACCGTGGGCCAGCTGGGACACTGGGCAGCCAGCTCCAGGAAGGTAGGGAGCACTACTGCCTGTCCAGAACAAGGCTCTGTAAAATTAATGTAACCCCTTGGCTGCACTTTTCACTAGTATCAAATTGTCTTACAAAGTTTCAAGGAAGAAAACTGAATGAACTGTTTCCCTCACTTCTTTTGCAAGGCACAGGCACTTAGAAAAAGTGGCCACGGGTCATAGATGTATGATCGAGCTCCCTCATGTCACGACGCTGGGATATAAAACTCTAATTAGTGTGCGCATGCACGTGTTTAGGAAGAGTTCCTTTCATAAAATTAAAAACTTCTAAATGTATGTCTTTCAATAATCACTCTGCTATAAATACTATTTGTCTGCACTTAATTTGAAACTTGTAAAAATCCTAGGCATTTCTCACTACTAGATAAATGCTCATTTCATAAGTACTAATTTCAGAATATGAAATCTCATATTTACCATACTATATGAATTAACAATAAACTGATAGGAAATATTTTAAGTTCACAGTACACATATAAAGCTTCATATTATCGCATATTAAAAAAAAAAACATGAACCTAGAAAGCAGCTTATAGCAACTTAGACCATCCATTTAAATTCTTCAGCTTACAAAGTGCTTGGCCGGGACCCGAACTCCCAGGATGTGGTCACAGTAGTGTCAGGACCGCAAACCCTATGTAATTACTGTGCCTGCCCAGACCCTGCGCGGTAGGCGTGGGCGTGCTGTGGGTTTGCCGTTAAGGTCTGTGAAGAGAATACCATGAAACCGTGGGTGCAGCTCAAGGCCAGGGTCCCGACGTCGGTGGCACCAGGAAGTGAGGCCACTGTGGCCACTGTCACCACTGGAGGGGCTGGCCCTCGCAGTAAGGGCACTCAGGTGCGCTGGCAGCACAGGGCTCGCAGAGCACGCGGTGCTGGCAGGGCCGCAGGACGGTGCCACGGGCCCGTTCTCCGCACACCACACACTGCTTCGCTCGGAGCTGGAAGATCACCTGTGGGCAAGATGAGTTGGGGGGGTCATGGGAGGACCCGCCCTACCACCAGCCCCCTGCCTTCCCAGAGGCAGTGTGAGAACCCTCGAGGACGATGGTCCCCTGGCTACCGCAATATGGCTCAGGGCTGGGGTGGGACATCCGTGCCAGGGGCCACCTGGGGAATACAAAGATGGGGGTGGAAGCTGTTTCTCCATAAGACCCTTAAGCAGAGAACTGGCTCCCAGGGCCAAGTTACCACACAGACATGGAGAGGGCCAGGATAGAGGCCTATGACCTGTGGCTGGTGGCTGCCAGGATTTGGGCTTAGCATGACCTTGATTCGACACTCAGCCTCTGGCTGAGCGAAAAGCCACAGCCGGGAGATGGCTACTTGAAGGGGAAGCGGCCTGGTATATGCATTGCAGCTGGACCTTGGCCACAGGCAGCAGAGAGGGCATGTGTGATGAGGCAGAGCCATGGAAACTTCCAGATACTCTAACAAAAACACCCTGGTGTGAAAGGAGTTTCTACCTGAACTGAGGGCAATGGGTTTTATACTACAGCAGAACAAACAATGAAATCAGGCAAGAGGTAACCAGTGACCCTGGAGGGTGACCTCAGTCACATGCCCCAGGCATACACCATGGTTCCAATGGTGTGGGGTGAGAGGGGCATCCACCCTGTCCATGAGGGCACAGCCGGCAAACGTGGAAGGTTCCGGAAAGGAAGTGCAGGGCCAGCCTGGCAAGAGAAGTGGTACACACACTCCCTGAAGTAGAACATGAGCGGCCACCTAAGGACCTGGGGCAGGACAGACCACACGGGGGAAGCAGCAGCGCCAGGCCTGGTCCCGGCCGTCATCCTCTCCCCGCTCTCCCCACACACTGGGCCAAGGACAGACAGCTGGTACCTCGGAAACAAACAAGGACTCACCCCGTCCACGGCCTCCAAGTCCAGGCGCAGCTGACTCTGCAGCGAATGCAGTTTGGGAAGCGGGATGGTGCCAATGTCGCCGCAGCCCCTCAGCCCGGGGAGTGTGGACATGCCCCGGCTCTCCAGCTCTTCCTGCAGCTGCCTGAACTGGGCCTCCACCTCTTCCTTCTTCTGCAGTGCCAGCTGCCGGGCGCTGTCGGCCGCCAGCGCACGCTCCTTTGCCTCCTTGGCCTCCCGCTGCCATGCGTCACAGGCCTGAAACCCACGGGGCTGCAGTGGCCAGCGTGGGGGAGGGGGTACCCTGCATGCACATCAGTTTGGCCTGCACCCACGTCCCCACCTCAGTGCTTACCTGCTTCACCTGCTGCCAGGACTCCTCCCACTGCCTGATCTTCCTCTTGGCCTCATCCAGCTGCCGCCTGACCCGTGCCAGCTCCGCACTGTTTGGACTTGCGCTTGCAGAGGATGTGGGGCCGGCATTCAGAATGGGGGATGGGCTGGGAGAGAAGCTGCCGGAAACAAAGTCCCAGATGCTCCCAGGAACGCTGGTCAAACCTGAGTGAGGAGGAGACAGGAGATGTCAGCCCCAGGTGCGCCGAGACATCACAGACGTCTTCTGAGCAGGCTCTGGGACCTCTGGGGCTCCACTGACAAGGCCATTGTCCCTGATCTTCTGACCAAGATTTAAACAGAAAAGTAAATAAATTCAAAGTTTCTGTGACTGCATCGTGTGGTGTAGCAGTTCTCAAACTCTGGTCCCAGGAACTCTTTACACTTGTGGAATCCTGAGACCCCCAAAGAGCTTCTGTTTACCTGGGTGACACCTGTTGATATACAGAGTCACGTGGCACTTAACAAGAGATACTTTGAGCAATGCATCAATCATTAGGTAATTCTGTTATTGTGTAAACATCACAGAGTGCACTTACACAGACCTAGATGGTCTAGCCTGCTACACACCTGGGCTCTATGGTGTAGCCTATTGCTCCTAGGCCACAAACCTATACAGCATGTTACTGTACTGAATACTGCAGGCAGTTGTTAACACATGGTATTTGTCTATCTAAATACAGAAAATGTTCATAAAAATACTGTATAAAATATTTAAAAAACCGTACACCTGTATAGGGTACTTACCATGAATGGAGCTTGCAGGCCTGGGAGTTGCTCTGGGTGAGTCAGTGAGTGGTGAGTCCCTTCAGGCCTAAGACATTACTGTATACGACTAGAGGCTCAATAAGCACCGTCCCCAAACCCTCCCCACTGCTTCCTTCTAACAGCATCTGAAATGCTCCGTGAACAGAGATGTGGGGTGGACTGGCCGGGAAAACACAGATCACCGTAATAGTGACTGTCAGGAAGGAGTGAAAAGTGGCCTGAGGATCAGTAGGAATAATAAATCAAGATGGAGGGATAAAGGAACATAGGGGATTGTCGTGGAAATGTGGTTTTGGCTACAGCATGTTGGTGCAGTGGTATTCATTAAAAATAAAAGGTGTTTAACACAGAGAGGTTATAAAACTGAGGAATCAATATTTTGACTTTGGAAATTTATTTCTGACTCCACTGATATATCTGGCAGAAGAGACTCTCTCTGGCATTAAATTAATGGAAGAGAAAAACCTTACTTACGCTTTACATCATTAAATATTTGGAAATATTTTCAAACTACAGGGACAGGCTGGCTCCACATTACCACAGAAAGCTTCTTCTAAAGTCGCAGTGGCACGTAATACTTATTAAAGTTGCTTCTGTGGAACTGTGTCCTTGCACAGGACCTTAGCTCCTCAACAAAGAATTTACAGCAGGGAACTATGGAGACCATCGAGTTAGATCTGGGATGGCTACAGTGCCCTCTGAATATGTAGCACTGTGGGGACAGGCTCCTCTGTGCTGAAACAGTTCAGTGGCTGACTGAATGAGATGTCATCTGTGTATTCAAAATTGAACTGCTGTGAGTGAGAGGGAATCTATTTGCCAAGTCCCACAGATATTGCTCCCATCGGAGATAAAAATTCCACCCGAACCACGTATCATTTCCATTTCTCACAGAAAATTCGGCTCCATTATTATCTTATGGGATCGCCACTGTACACACAGTCTATCACTGACCAATAAGTCGTCATACGGTGTATGACCGTTTAAGAATTAAACAGATATTTTAAAATATTCTTTTAAAGTATAACAGATTATATAAGTAACATTTTTCAATGAAAAAATAATGTAAAACAAGAAATGGCGCTGTTTTCTGTTTTCACAAATCTGTCTGCTCCTGCACTGGGTCTCTGGCGACGCTGCGCCTCTGCAGCCTCAGAAATCCCAATGCATGTATAAGTGAGAAAGGTAGGTCACGCCGCAGTGTTGTCATGACTGTGTCTCAGGATCCTGGACACACCGAGACCGCAATAGAGGCTGGCATGCAACACCCCATCTAGAACCCAGGACACCTCCAACGAACCAGCAGACACATGGGACATGGGTTGGCCTGAGGTAAGTGCCAAGGCTCACACCACAGGGAGTGTGCAGGGCAGCATGGGACAGCCTTGGTTTATTCAACTGTAAACCGTCACTATAGAGCGGCCCTCCCCGCGAACCCTGGCTCACCTAGGGAGTTGTAGGACGAGGCTGAGGAGCCCAGCATCCTGGGCTCCGACTTGAGGGGTGGCGGCTGCTGGGGGGGCGTCATGGCCGAGGAGACGAGTGGCCCCGACAGGGACTGGGAGAGAGAACTGAGTGGGGAGGTGGACAGGGACGACGAGGAGTGCAGGGATGGGGAGCGGGCCAGGCAGCCCGGGATGGTGACGGGTGCCGAGCCCCCAGGCAACCTCTGACCTGCAGGGGGACAAAGAGGGGTGGCTGCTAGGGGGCCCAGGCGTGCAGCCACCACGTGAAGATGCAGAGCCAGAGCTCCCCCCAGGGTGAGATGTGGCCACCGCCCTCACCGCTCAGACAAGTATTGAATGCACAGAGAGCAAAGGGGTTCAGTGGGGTCCTGCAGAGGCCAGACACCCACAAGGCCCCGCCCACTGACCTACCCCGAGCATGGTGGTCCCAGTAATTTTAGAACCCGCATAAATGGTTTCATTTCTTTTAACATCAGAAGAAAAAGATGAACTTTTAGTCAAATAAAATGATTTGATATATGTTAACATATTCATCTTTATGTCAATGTAGTAGTTAAAACATCTAGAAAACCATGAAAGCCGGCCGTCCCTGTCCCCCATCCCACCCCTACTCCATTTCTGCAGGGCCCCCTTTGCTCAGATGGAGGTAAACTGAGGGAGTGGGAGGCTGACCCTGCCCAGGCTGCAGGGACCTGAGGCGCGGGGGAGATGGGACCCCTTCCACCCTAGAACCACTTAAGAATTCTTGAAAGGTCCAGCTGTCCTGGCCGCCCTGACAAGAGCTCCAGGTGCCAGTGCTCTTACCTGTGGGTCCCAGATCACTGCTGTCCTGTTCATCCAGCTCCTTATCCAGCGGGGCGAGGCTTACATCACTAAGGTGGAGATCTAAGGCAGAGCCTATCCAACCAGAAAGACGTCGAGTTAGCACTCATGAACATGCAGAGCCACAATGAAAAAGAGGCCTGGCTCTCTGGGGAGGGAGAGACCCCCGGCCTCAGGGATGGGGGCCGAGAATGGGCCCCCCGCCAGTCTCCCAGTTAGACTTGCTCTCTCCTCCTCCAGAACCAGAGCATCTTGGCATCCCACATGTGGCCCCCGCAGCATGGCCTCGCCGAAATACCATGTTTCTCCTACGTTTAGATTTCTAATCACTGCATGACATTTGACCAAATAAACATACTTGACCAGTAAAAAAAAAAAAAAATTCCACGAGGGTGCCGTTCATGGGAAATTAGCTCACAGACAATGGCATAAGGTCATACTCGTGCTGTGTGCTGACATGGGGATGCTGACCTCCACACTGGGGTCATGACAGGGAGACCTGCATCTTGTTCTTCCTTCAAACAGTGAACAGGGTTCCATTTCCACCCTGTTCCACCAGGGACCCCAGGGTGGCCCAGGCATGTCTATTAAAGGGGAACAGAAACACACAGGCCCCTGAGAGCTGGCCTCCCAAAACTTTCGCCAACCTGGAACAGAGCAGGAAGCAGCCTTGGGGCAGCTGCGGTCAGGCCAGCCAGCCTCCAAAGCCAGAACCTATCCCATAAGTTCCCGAAGTCACACAGAATCAGGGAAAGGAATGCAGGAGCTCCTGGGACACACCCCATGGGCCTGTGCCACCTTCTCAACTCAAAGTCAGGCAAGCTTGGTGGCACTTAAGTCACAGCACAGTTCTGCTAATCAGTGCCTCTCACACCCCACCTCTGGGGGCCCACTCTGCCCTCTCACAGTACCCCCTCCCAGAAGCAGGTGGGCCTCTCCTGTATGGCTGAGCCCTGTCTCCCCTATTAGCTCAGTCTCCCATGATGCCTGGTCAGACGTACCAAGTCCCATTTTAAGAAGCCACAAAGTCACCCTGCCCCCAACTCCTGGGACAAACATCTCTGCACAGCCCAGGGGATGCACTACGGAGACCCCGGTCAGACCTGCTGCTCTGGGTTAGAAAGATGGGCTTCTAGAGCCTCCTGCCTCTGCCCTGCCCCAGGGTGCCTGGTTCCAAGTGTCACAGAGTCCCTGGATCATGTCTGATGAGCAACATCAAGTCAGAGCTGCCCTGGGAGAAAGGCCACTGCTCAGCTCTGACCACATCCTACACTTGGCTTCGGCCCAGGCTCCCGGCCGCATCAGAGGGACAGCCATGTCTCCTGCTCAGGGTCATGCCAGGAAGCTGCAGGGCCTAGGCTGCAAGGAGTGGCCGGGCTAGTGTTGTTTTAAACGACTGCATTCGAATCCAAGAGTCAGGTGAAGGCTAAGCCAAGGAAGGAGACGAAAGAGCAGCTAGGGAAACAGAGGAACCCACCTGTGCCGTGGGGGTGCTGCTGCCTTTTGAAATGAGACACATTTACTGTATCGGCATAAAACGTAGGACAAGAGACGTGTGACTTCCAAAGAACATTAAGTCCCCAGCACGTGCAGATTCGTGGAGAGCTGGCTACAGGACGTATGTAAAGCAGACTTGGGGTACAGGCCCAACAGGGACCCCCGGCTGCGCTGTCCCTTCCCCACTCAGCCCTGGTGGGGATCACGTGGGCTGACCACAAGATGGGCTCCTCGCTGATGCTCGGTGCTAGGCTTGCACATCTGTGAGCCATCGGCTCTGGCCTCCTTGGTGTGAGGCCCGGTGTGCACAAAGGCAGGCAGATGGGGAGGGCTTGCTTCTGGGACATGAGGGAGCAGCCCTGCCTGGTGAGGCCCAGGGCCTGCCTCTTTGTTTCATCACTGCTGCCTATGAACATGACCCCAACCCGACCCTGCTGGGAACCACAGAGTGAGTTGAGGACCATGCTCCATTGGCCAGAGAGAGTGCTGGAGGGCCTCTAACCGTGGAGCATCAGGGTCAGGCTGCCAAGTCACCTGAAGAACCAGTCCTGTCACTAGGAGCAGTGGGGAAACACCCAGGCCCTGCCCCCCTGCAAAGCTATTCACATGAAGGTGTTCAGGACTCTGAAGGTCTTATCTGGAAAGGTGGTGAACACTCAGGGGTGCCACTGGCCCCTCACGCAGACCAGGAGCCCAGCGCTGCCCCTCTCTACAGCCCCCAGATTCCAACTGTTGCTCTGGAATGTGAAGCGGGAAGGTGCTGAGCCTGTGACACTGGCCCTGCAGACACCTAACCCTACAAGGATGTCTGTGGGAAGGAGCAGACAGCAGGCTCCAGGTTGGCAGCACTGCAAGCTCTTCAGTCCCAGGGAAGGTGACAGCATTCCTCATGGTGGCCTCCTGTGACAACAGCAGCAATGAGATGCTGCCTGGCAGCACCTGCACAGCTGGACCAGCTTCTTCAACAGGTTCCCCGATATACCCAATACCATGGCCAAGGACCAGGTGATGTGAAAAATGTCTGATGCCACAGGTGTGACGAAAGATCCTCAGGGAGACCCTGAAGCAGAAACCTATGGGAGCAGTGCCCACCTCTGGCCTGCACAGGCTGATATTCTTCCTGGGGACTCCCTCTGTGGGTGCCCTTCTCCGTCAGCTGTGCTGCTCAAGCCCTTCTTTGCAGCAAGCTCCTCTTGCTCCATGGACAGCTTCTTCCTAACACCCAGGACCATGGGGGCCTTCGTATCTGGAGGCCGCTGAAACCAGGCACCACATGCCAGGCAGCTTTAAACACCAAAAATCCATTCGACCAGTTCTGGAGCCAGAAGCCGGGATCAAGGTGTGTGGGGCTGCACTCCCTCTGGAGGCTCTGGGAGGCTCTAGCTTTGGACATTGCTGCCAACCCTTGGCCTTCCTTGGCTTGTGGATACATCACTCACCTCTGTCTCCCTTGTTACCTGGCCGTCTTCACCCCTGTCTGTTATCCAAATCTCCTCCTCCTTATAAGGACAGCAGTCATTTTGGATTAGGGCCCATGCTAATGATCTAATTTTACCTTGATTACATCTGCAAAAACTTCCCGAAAAAAGTCACATTCTCAGGTGAGGGGCAAGAAGGTAAGACTGATAAATATATTTTTGGGGGACATATTTCACCCCGAAACAATGGGGACTACCTGGGGACAGCCCCCACCCAACCTATCCCCTCCAGGCTGTGTTCTGGTGTTTAAATGGGCACCTTCCACAGACCCAGCAACCTGCCAGCAACAGACCTGTGTCCTGTTGCTGTGAACTTCCATCATGGGTCCAGTCTCTTGCTCCTACCTGCTCTCTGGGATGATGCAGCCCGTCACTCAAGCCTGCCCCGTCAGCCTACCCTTTACTTTTTGCCATCCTCACTTGTCTCATTTTTCAAACTGCTCAGGCCTTGCTCTTCAGCGCTCAACCATTCCCCAAAACCCCTCTGGTCAAAGGTGGTCCCTGCCCACCTCCTTCCTCTCCTGTTCTTCTCCTTCTCCTCTGCCTGGGGCCACTTCTTGGTCCTCCCACCCTCCTTGGAAGCTCAGCAGCCGTTCCATGCCCAGAGACACATGGATTCTGCAGCCCTCACCTCCAGATGCCCTAGATTCCCTGGCATGGCCACATTACCTCCTCCTACCAGGGAGAGGCCCCACTACTGCATCAGCTGTCTCAAGCTGCACACAGGTGCCCCCCTCAAGCTGGTGCACCTAGGTCCACTCAGCAGAAGCCCTTAGCTCCTCCTCCTCCCTCAACCCTCATCAATAAGGGCACCAAGCTCTAGCCACCTCTGCAGGCTGCCCCTTCACAACGACCTGCACTATCCCAGGAGTGACCTTTCCATAATGCCAACCCCATCATGTCAAAAGTCCTGCCTCCCGAAAACACTGCACATCTTGGAATGCAGGTTAACACTCGCTGGCCCGACTCTGCCTCACCCTGCCCCTACCCCAAGCGGCCTTCTCATCCCAGGAATGGCTCACTTTCTGTTCTCAAAGGACATTATGACACTACTATAGGCTGCAGCCCCACTTGTCCTGAGAGAACTCCTGCTCAGCCTCTAAAACCTTTCTCAGAATCGCCCCCTGCTCCATTCCTGCATATCACCCTAGACTGTGCGTGCGGGTGCACCTGAACCAGTGCTGACCAATGTGCAGACTCACCGGCTGAGAGCAAGCACCCTGCCCCTCCCCTTCCCCCACCTCTCCAGGCTCTCTGTGCTGCAGCCAGAAGAATGGAGGCCCAAATCTGCCCTTCATGAGCTGTCCTGGCACACCTACCCAGCCTGGGGTCCCAATCCCCTGTCCTGGGTATGCTAGTAAGTCAGACCTAAGAACATGGACTCAGTCCTCAGAATCAGCAGTTCTGAGATCAGGTTATGGATGGTCAGCTTCAAAGCTAGTGGAGTTTCAGAAGCACTTTGAATAATAAAGGCGCAACGAATGAATGACTAAATGGATGGGAGAAGCAAACTGGACTGCAAGAGCCTTTTCCCACCTGGAAGTGATTTATCTCACCATGCTCACCTACCCCATGACTCAGCACACAGGTGTAACCCTGCTGCCCCCTCAAGCACAGTCAGCACAAGAGGGGCCAATCCTTACCTGACAAACCACAGGCCGCCTTGGGCTTACAAGGCAGAGACAGCTGCTCCCAGAATGGGTCCTGGTCCACTTTCTCATTAGAAGTACTTCTCTCATCCTACCACATCTTGCTGTTCCCAGAAATTAGACCGAGGTCTCCTGAGATATTCTCTTAAAAGAACTGACTTTCAAAACGGCTTTAATACTCAAAATCCAGATGAATTCAGATGCTTAAACTGTGCCCAGCCAACATATCAGGAACCGCCCAGATGTTAATGATAAATTAGCTGAAACCTGCTGAGTAATGGCTCTGGCAAAGCCCTGTTCGCGACGTGACAAAGCACATTCGAGAGGCGTCGCGGTCCCCTGGGGTCAAGGGACATACGAGGACAACGCACACAGTGCAGAATTAAAGGCCACATTGGAGGACCCCGAGGCTCCCCGCACCCACCGATCCAGGCAGTCCTCCCCCAACTACAGGACGGAGAAGCACCTGGCATACCCGCTCACCCTTCGGTCTGAGTTTTCGCAGGCGGCGATTCACAGCGGGACGAGACAGGAAATAGTCCTCTCGGGAGCAAGAGACCCACCTCTGTCAGGTAATGCAGGCTCTCCTGGACAAGCCTCGCGGCTGGCGCCCCCCAGGGAACAGCAGGAGCCTCTGCAGAGCAGGCTCCTCAAGAGGACACGTCTGCATTTACCTCATTCCGCAGCCCCTAGGAAACGCGGTACCAACCCCCCTGGCTGTCACACCTGGTCCGGAAGCGGGCACTGCGGACCAGTGCGAGGAACACCTGGAGGGGAGGCACACCTAGACAGGGAGGTTGGCGGTACCACACCTGAGAGGGGCGCTCGGCCCGCTCCGCAGCTTCGCAGAACGACGACCCGTACCTGACAGTGCAGGGCTGAGGATGCTGACTCACCGTCCGCCGCCACCACCTCGGATTCAAATACGGCCCGCGGCCCGCGCCCCGCCCACCCCACGCCGGCCCCGCCCATAGATGACGCAAGCCTTAGACAAACCCTGCCCCTGATTACGCAAGCCTTAAACGGGCTCCAGTCCCGCACGCACCGGCCCCGCCCCCGGTGACGCAAGCCTCAGACGTGCCCCGCCCCCGCCGTTCGCGAAACCAAGGATCCTGCCGCTTTTTGCGGCGGGTCACTTCGGGCAATGAGCTCTGCAGGTTGCTAGTTTAATGGTCACTATTTTAATCAGAAATCTGTTCGTATGAAGTGAAAAGCAAAGAAAACCTGTCAAGTGGCCCCGAAATTATTCCACTAAATCCATTAAATACAGAATAGCTGGGAAACAGCACCCATTTTAAATAAATGACTGAATTTAAAAATGGATTATTTTAACTCAATGCATTAGCAACAATATAATCTGAATGAAACTGCACTACAGGAGAAAATCCGACCTACACCTATTAGCCCCAAAGTAGGTAGGGTGGGCACTTCAGGTCCTTGGAGACCTCAGCAATACAAAGACTGCCCAGCTACGGCCATCCTGCGGTCAGAAGGCAGTTCTGAGGTTCCATTATTTCCCATAACCCTGGGCACTAGTATTTGGGATATAATCTTATGCGTGATCTCAGGAGGGAGGTCAGAGAAAATGGGAGGATCTCACAGATAGTAGAGAATCATTATTATAACAACAGCAATAAAAACATATTATCTGTAAATGGAGACGATGTTTACCCTGGAAAAAACACACCTCTTCACCTCCCAGTAACTGGTTCAGGAAATATTTAAGTCAATGACAGAACACACAGCAAGATGGTCAGTGACATACAAAAACAGGCTGAGGGTGCCCCTCAGTTGTTAGATAATGGCTAGAAAAATTACTAGAAATATGCTAACTCCAATCTTAAATCATCACTCCCATTCTCATTCCCCTAAAGCCTCCATCTCTGCCTTGCCCTTTAGCTGTGCAGCTGCCCCAGCAGGAGGAGGACTCAATTACTCTGCAGCCCCAGGCTCCTGGTGAGGCCAGTGTTCTCATGACCATGCGCAATACAGCCAAAGTGACAGATGACCAAAAACACACGTCTGGCTTTTCCACAAAAATTTACATTCTGCAACATGTCTGAAATAGATTCTTACAGAAACACGACAATGTCAGTGCTAAGAGAAGTCAGGGAGATGAGGAGAGTCTTGGGTTTACCTGCGACAGACTCCAGGGCACCGCTGGTAGGGTCAAGCAGGTGGGCACGGGCCGGGAGTGCAGGCAGAGTGGTGGGGGAGGAGCCACCGGAGCCAGTGCTAGATGCCAGGCTGGACGCCACGCTGGAGCTCACACTGGGAGCAAGCGGGTGAACCACTGCAAACACCGCCAGATGGTTCTGTGCAAAGACACAAACAAGATGAGCAGAAGCACCTGCACAGACAACAACAGCATGACCTTAATGCAGAGTGTTGGCCACTTCTAGTCCCAAAGCAAAAAAATAGACTTTTTCCCTAAACGTCTACTTGCTTACAATAACAGCGACAGGCAGAATTGCAAGCTGCCGATCACTCAGGGATGGGAACAAATGCATCTAGAAAGTGTGTCATCTAATGAACTATGCAGGTTAACACTTGCTGGCCCGACTCTGCCTCACCCTGCCCCTACCCCAAGCGGCCTTCTCATCCCAGGAATGGCTCACTTTCTGTTCTCAAAGGACATTATGACACTACTATAGGCTGCAGCCCCACTTGTCCTGAGAGAACTCCTGCTCAGCCTCTAAAACCTTTCTCAGAATCGCCCCCTGCTCCATTCCTGCATATCACCCTAGACTGTGCGTGCGGGTGAACCAGTGCTGACCAATGTGCAGACTCACCGGCTGAGAGCAAGCACCCTGCCCCTCCCCTTCCCCCACCTCTCCAGGCTCTCTGTGCTGCAGCCAGAAGAATGGAGGCCCAAATCTGCCCTTCATGAGCTGTCCTGGCACACCTACCCAGCCTGGGGTCCCAATCCCCTGTCCTGGGTATGCTAGTAAGTCAGACCTAAGAACATGGACTCAGTCCTCAGAATCAGCAGTTCTGAGATCAGGTTATGGATGGTCAGCTTCAAAGCTAGTGGAGTTTCAGAAGCACTTTGAATAATAAAGGCGCAACGAATGAATGACTAAATGGATGGGAGAAGCAAACTGGACTGCAAGAGCCTTTTCCCACCTGGAAGTGATTTATCTCACCATGCTCACCTACCCCATGACTCAGCACACAGGTGTAACCCTGCTGCCCCCTCAAGCACAGTCAGCACAAGAGGGGCCAATCCTTACCTGACAAACCACAGGCCGCCTTGGGCTTACAAGGCAGAGACAGCTGCTCCCAGAATGGGTCCTGGTCCACTTTCTCATTAGAAGTACTTCTCTCATCCTACCACATCTTGCTGTTCCCAGAAATTAGACCGAGGTCTCCTGAGATATTCTCTTAAAAGAACTGACTTTCAAAACGGCTTTAATACTCAAAATCCAGATGAATTCAGATGCTTAAACTGTGCCCAGCCAACATATCAGGAACCGCCCAGATGTTAATGATAAATTAGCTGAAAGCTGCTGAGTAATGGCTCTGGCAAAGCCCTGTTCGCGACGTGACAAAGCACATTCGAGAGGCGTCGCGGTCCCCTGGGGTCAAGGGACATACGAGGACAACGCACACAGTGCAGAATTAAAGGCCACATTGGAGGACCCCGAGGCTCCCCGCACCCACCGATCCAGGCAGTCCTCCCCCAACTACAGGACGGAGAAGCACCTGGCATACCCGCTCACCCTTCGGTCTGAGTTTTCGCAGGCGGCGATTCACAGCGGGACGAGACAGGAAATAGTCCTCTCGGGAGCAAGAGACCCACCTCTGTCAGGTAATGCAGGCTCTCCTGGACAAGCCTCGCGGCTGGCGCCCCCCAGGGAACAGCAGGAGCCTCTGCAGAGCAGGCTCCTCAAGAGGACACGTCTGCATTTACCTCATTCCGCAGCCCCTAGGAAACGCGGTACCAACCCCCCTGGCTGTCACACCTGGTCCGGAAGCAGGCACTGCGGACCAGTGCGAGGAGCACCTGGAGGGGAGGCACACCTAGAGAGGGAGGTTGGCGGTACCACACCTGAGAGGGGCGCTCGGCCCGCTCCGCAGCTTCGCAGAACGACGACCCGTACCTGACAGTGCAGGGCTGAGGATGCTGACTCACCGTCCGCCGCCACCACCTCGGATTCAAATACGGCCCGCGGCCCGCGCCCCGCCCACCCCACGCCGGCCCCGCCCATAGATGACGCAAGCCTTAGACAAACCCTGCCCCTGATTACGCAAGCCTTAAACGGGCTCCAGTCCCGCACGCACCGGCCCCGCCCCCGGTGACGCAAGCCTCAGACGTGCCCCGCCCCCGCCGTTCGCGAAACCAAGGATCCTGCCGCTTTTTGCGGCGGGTCACTTCGGGCAATGAGCTCTGCAGGTTGCTAGTTTAATGGTCACTATTTTAATCAGAAATCTGTTCGTATGAAGTGAAAAGCAAAGAAAACCTGTCAAGTGGCCCCGAAATTATTCCACTAAATCCATTAAATACAGAATAGCTGGGAAACAGCACCCATTTTAAATAAATGACTGAATTTAAAAATGGATTATTTTAACTCAATGCATTAGCAACAATATAATCTGAATGAAACTGCACTACAGGAGAAAATCCGACCTACACCTATTAGCCCCAAAGTAGGTAGGGTGGGCACTCCAGGTCCTTGGAGACCTCAGCAATACAAAGACTGCCCAGCTACGGCCATCCTGCGGTCAGAAGGCAGTTCTGAGGTTCCATTATTTCCCATAACCCTGGGCACTAGTATTTGGGATATAATCTTATGCGTGATCTCAGGAGGGAGGTCAGAGAAAATGGGAGGATCTCACAGACAGTAGAGAATCATTATTATAACAACAGCAATAAAAACATATTATCTGTAAATGGAGACGATGTTTACCCTGGAAAAAACACACCTCTTCACCTCCCAGTAACTGGTTCAGGAAATATTTAAGTCAATGACAGAACACACAGCAAGATGGTCAGTGACATACAAAAACAGGCTGAGGGTGCCCCTCAGTTGTTAGATAATGGCTAGAAAAATTACTAGAAATATGCTAACTCCAATCTTAAATCATCACTCCCATTCTCATTCCCCTAAAGCCTCCATCTCTGCCTTGCCCTTTAGCTGTGCAGCTGCCCCAGCAGGAGGAGGACTCAATTACTCTGCAGCCCCAGGCTCCTGGTGAGGCCAGTGTTCTCATGACCATGCGCAATACAGCCAAAGTGAAAGATGACCAAAAACACACGTCTGGCTTTTCCATAAAAATTTACATTCTGCAACATGTCTGAAATAGATTCTTACAGAAACACGACAATGTCAGTGCTAAGAGAAGTCAGGGAGATGAGGAGAGTCTTGGGTTTACCTGCGACAGACTCCAGGGCACCGCTGGTAGGGTCAAGCAGGTGGGCACGGGCCGGGAGTGCAGGCAGAGTGGTGGGGGAGGAGCCACCGGAGCCAGTGCTAGATGCCAGGCTGGACGCCACGCTGGAGCTCACACTGGGAGCAAGCGGGTGAACCACTGCAAACACCGCCAGATGGTTCTGTGCAAAGACACAAACAAGGTGAGCAGAAGCACCTGCACAGACAACAACAGCATGACCTTAATGCAGAGTGTTGGCCAACTTCTAGTCCCAAAGCAAAAAAATAGACTTTTTCCCTAAACGTCTGCTTGCTTACAATAACAGCGACAGGCAGAATTGCAAGCTGCCGATCACTCAGGGATGGGAACAAATGCATCTAGAAAGTGTGTCATCTAATGAACTATTCTGCAAAAAGCAATTTTCAAAAGCAGGCATACAGCAATAGAAAACAACCCACCAAGAGATATAAGTAGAGAGCCGGCCCCCTTCTGAAAACATCAATGAACTGGTCCTATGACCTCATTACCCCAAAAAAATAAAAACTGGAGGCAATTCACACTATTTTTATTTGCTAGATAACAGATTAAAAAGACAAAGAACTAGCACAAACTTGATGAAGAGCCAGTAATGTGGAAGGCTGTGTGCACAAGAAAAACACTCAATGAAAATGGCACGGGAAAGTGCCGCAAGCCAGACCTCAGGGCTCTGTGCAGCAGCTGCATCTAAACAGCAGATTCCGGGGTCACTAGGAAATCAGGACACAGAACTATATCAAGGTAAATGGTGTGATGTCTCGGTTCTGCTTTAAAATAATACCGGAGAAGTTAACCTGGAGGTGGGGCAGCTACAACAAGGCCAGCAACAAGGTGAGATTACTATTTTGTCAGCTTAAGGGAAGGTTTCCATAATGGTGTTACTGTGCATTGTGACAGACAAAAATCTGACACAGGACAATTCTTTGGAGCAAATCTGTCCTGGCTTTGAGGCCTCGTTCTCTGTGTTCACGAGCTCCCAACTCTCTCCTGGCTTTGCTCAAGAGAGGTGCCCATGACAGACCATCAGTCCACAAGTGCAGAGACCCTAGAACTGATCACCACTATGTTTGAGGCTAAAATTTAAAAATAATTCAAACCGCAGAAGTCTGGAGAGCAGTGTCCCCCAACACTTCCTGGGGTCACCCACAAGTGGTCTTCCCTGTCCTTCCATCTGTGGAGGTGGGATCACAGGCCTCCCATTCCTCTCTCCCTCTGCTGGGCTGCGTGTCATCTCCAGGTGGGCTAGGAATCACAGTAACCCACAGACGACACTGCATATGCCTCACATTAAACCCTACACACTGAACCCAGCTTGGAGCCACCAGACTGAGGCACCTGCTGTGACTTCACCACCAGCCATCTCCAGAATGTTTTCATCTTCCCAAATTGAAACTGTGCCCATTAAACACTTATTCCCCATCCCCACCTGCCCCAGCCCCTGGCACCACCATCCTCCTTTCC
>NW_011889084.1:1820287-1823961 GCF_000151845.1 Pteropus vampyrus
TAAAAACTGGAGGCAATTCACACTATTTTTATTTGCTAGATAACAGATTAAAAAGACAAAGAACTAGCACAAACTTGATGAAGAGCCAGTAATGTGGAAGGCTGTGTGCACAAGAAAAACACTCAATGAAAATGGCACGGGAAAGTGCCGCAAGCCAGACCTCAGGGCTCTGTGCAGCAGCTGCATCTAAACAGCAGATTCCGGGGTCACTAGGAAATCAGGACACAGAACTATATCAAGGTAAATGGTGTGATGTCTCGGTTCTGCTTTAAAATAATACCGGAAAAGTTAACCTGGAGGTGGGGCAGCTACAACAAGGCCAGCAACAAGGTGAGATTACTATTTTGTCAGCTTAAGGGAAGGTTTCCATAATGGTGTTACTGTGCATTGTGACAGACAAAAATCTGACACAGGACAATTCTTTGGAGCAAATCTGTCCTGGCTTTGAGGCCTCGTTCTCTGTGTTCACGAGCTCCCAACTCTCTCCTGGCTTTGCTCAAGAGAGGTGCCCATGACAGACCATCAGTCCACAAGTGCAGAGACCCTAGAACTGATCACCACTATGTTTGAGGCTAAAATTTAAAAATAATTCAAACCGCAGAAGTCTGGAGAGCAGTGTCCCCCAACACTTCCTGGGGTCACCCACAAGTGGTCTTCCCTGTCCTTCCATCTGTGGAGGTGGGATCACAGGCCTCCCATTCCTCTCTCCCTCTGCTGGGCTGCGTGTCATCTCCAGGTGGGCTAGGAATCACAGTAACCCACAGACGACACTGCATATGCCTCACATTAAACCCTACACACTGAACCCAGCTTGGAGCCACCAGACTGAGGCACCTGCTGTGACTTCACCACCAGCCATCTCCAGAATGTTTTCATCTTCCCAAATTGAAACTGTGCCCATTAAACACTTATTCCCCATCCCCACCTGCCCCAGCCCCTGGCACCACCATCCTCCTTTCCATCTGTAACAATCTGACTCTTCTGGGGACCTCATATGAGTGGAATCATACAATATGTGGTCTTTCGTGTGTAGCTTATTTCACTTAGCATATCTTTGTTAAAGACTGAATATCTGTGTCTGACACTCCAAGATCTGAACGTTGAATCCCTAACCTCCAATGTGATTCTATTTGGAGACAGGTCCTTGAAGGAGGTGATTAAGGTTAAATGAGGTCATAAGAGTGGGATCCTGATCCGATAGCAGTGGTGTCCTTCTAAGAAGATGAAGAGACACCAGAGATGTGAACACACAGAGGAAAGGATGTAAGCACATGCCAGCCATCTGCAAGCCAAGGAGAGAGGACTTGGAGAAATCAAACCTGCCCACACTTTGATTTGGGACTTCCAGCCTCCAAAACTGAGAAAACAAATTTCTATTATTTTAGCCAGCCAGTCTATGGTACTGTTATGGCAGCCTGAGCTAATACAGTCTTCAAGGTTCATTCACGTTGTAGCATGTGTCAGAATTTCCTTCCTTTTTAAGGCTGAATAATAGTGGACTGTACACACATACACACATACACACACACACACACACACACACACACACACACACACACACACACGTACACACACACATTTATCCATTCATCTGTCAATGGGCACTTGGGTTGCTTCTACTTTTGGCAATTTTGAATAAAGCTGCTATGAACATGAGTATACAAATATCTCTTCAAGATCCTGCTTTCAATACTTTTGGGGTATATACCCAGAAGTGGAATTGCTCGATCACAGGGTAGTCCTATTTTTAATTTTTTAAGGAACCAGCATACTGGTTTCCAATGCATAAAAGTTCTAATTTCTCCACATCTTCACTAACAGTTGTTATTTTGTTTGTTTGTTTCTTATGCAGCCATCCTCATGGGTGTGGAAGTCATATCTCATTGTGGTTTGATTTGCATTCCTCTGATGACCAGTGGTGTTGAGTATCTTTTCATGTGCTTATGGGCTATCTGTATATCTCCTTTGGAGATATGTCTATATAAGTCCTTTGACCATTTTTCAATTGTGTTGCTTTGACCATTTTTCAATTGTGTTAAGTTGTAAGAGCTTTTTGTAAGTCGCTGACATTAACCCCTTATCGGACATGATTTGCAGATGTTTTCTCTCATTCCATGGGCTGTCTTTTCACTCTGTTGACAGTTTTCTTTGACACACACAAGTTTTTAATTTTGATGAAGCACAACTTATCTATTTTTTCCTCTGTTGCCTGTGTTTTGGCATCATGTTCAAGTGTCTGCCTGTTTTTAGTAAGGCTGGAGAAGAGCAACTTCCACCAACACTAGACACTTGGCCACAGGGACCCTGGAGTAACTTGGGGACTCTATCAAAGTGACAACTTTGAAAGCCTGTGTTGTTAACCAGGAAGTGACTCCCACAAGGTACTCAGGATGATGACTCTGTGCCCAACCATGCTACTCTCACAAGAGTCATGTGCTCTGGGGCTGGCGCCTGGCTGCCTCACACTGGGCCTCTCAGGTGGGGCGACAGTGAGTCTGGGGCTTTGGACACACCGCGGACGGCTTCTCCGCAGTCTCTGCAGGCTGCATGGAAAACTGTGTGGGCCACAGGGGCGCCTCGACTCTGAACGATGGTGCAGCCATCAGCAGGAGAGCTGTTTTGCTTGGCGCATTCTGCCAAGTGTTGCCTAGTGAGCAAGAGGCTTCTGAGAAAGAAACCACTCAGGAAGGAAGACAGAAGTTGAGGAGTGGACTGTACTAAGCGGGAACTAAACCACCCCAGTTTATCAAAGAAAACTCTGGAAGAAAAGGCACCAGTGCTCCTCATTCCAACCCAATGGCTGAGGCCCCCAAAACAAGAGCTACTACAGGGGCCTGAGGACACAGAGACTCGTAGTTACAAAGAGGAAACAGGAGAACCAGGGATGGAGGGGCTGGTGCTATCCCCCGGCCAGGGTAGATGGGCGCCCACGTGCAGGGAAGGGATCCCTAGGGGAGCTGTCAATCCGGGAGAGCTGCCAGGCCGGCCACAAAGTAACAGTTCTCCCTTCGTTTACCTTTCGGCCCTTCAAACTGAACAGGAACCTGGAGAAGGGTCCTGGAAGAAACGCTGGGAACACTAACCTGGCCTAGGGACCCTTGGAACTGGCTCTCCAATCCTGCTTCTGCCTGGTGCTTGCTGCCCCTGGAGCCTGGCTTTGGGACTGGACAGCCTCTGGGCACAGGTGAGAGCTTGCTGGTAGATGAACCTGTCCAGATTACTCACAGCACCAGAGAAGAGGGGCTGCTACCACAACGTGAGGATGTATCAGGCAGTGTGGGGGACAGCGTGATCACTCCAGGGCAAGTCATATAGCATGATGTCTCCAGGGTCCCTCTCCTGGGCTTCTGGGCCCTGGGCCGGTGTGGGATCCTGCTGGGTGCAGCTCCCTGAGCATTCCCTCCCACTCCTTTCCAGGACTTTCTTCTACTGCCCAGAGATAGGCAACATGCCCATGGGCTACGTTACTGCTAACATTTCATGTTTCAGATTCTTAATAAACATCTTGTCGATCAGGATCTCTTAAGGAAAAAAAAAAATCACAAAATATCTAAGTTGAATTTTTACTTTCAACTAACCTTCTGCTGATTTCAAACACATGCTTCAGAAGCTTCTAATAGAACAAAAATGACTAATTTGCTCCAGACCACCATTTGGGAGGTGCCCTCAGGGGG
>NW_011889084.1:1824011-1825816 GCF_000151845.1 Pteropus vampyrus
TAGGGACCCTTGGAACTGGCTCTCCAATCCTGCTTCTGCCTGGTGCTTGCTGCCCCTGGAGCCTGGCTTTGGGACTGGACAGCCTCTGGGCACAGGTGAGAGCTTGCTGGTAGATGAACCTGTCCAGATTACTCACAGCACCAGAGAAGATGGGCTGCTACCACAACGTGAGGATGTATCAGGCAGTGTGGGGGACAGCATGATCACTCCAGGGCAAGTCATATAGCATGATGTCTCCAGGGTCCCTCTCCTGGGCTTCTGGGCCCTGGGCCGGTGTGGGATCCTGCTGGGTGCAGCTCCCTGAGCATTCCCTCCCACTCCTTTCCAGGAGTGGGAGGGAATGCTCTTCTACTGCCCAGAGATAGGCAACATGCCCATGGGCTACGTTACTGCTAACATTTCATGTTTCAGATTCTTAATAAACATCTTGTCGATCAGGATCTCTTAAGGAAAAAAAAAATCACAAAATAACTAAGTTGAATTTTTACTTTCAACTAACCTTCTGCTGATTTCAAACACATGCTTCAGAAGCTTCTAATAGAACAAAAATGACTAATTTGCTCCAGACCACCATTTGGGAGGTGCCCTCAGGGGGGATGTCCAGAAAACCAGGAGAGAAGGAAACAAAAGGTGTTACTCCTTTAGGAATTTAAAATAAAGATCACAGCAGAGACAGTGACAACTGGCTGAAGTCCTGGGCCAGAGAGGTGAGCATTCCCTGCCCGGCACACTGTGTCCCCAGGACTTCCAAATGTTTACAACCCTCTGTCTTTTTTACCGTGATGGAGAAAAACAAGGGTTTGGGGTCCTTAGGGCAGCAGTGTCCATAAAAAAACATTGCTTCTCAAAACAACTCAGTTTGAACAAGCGTGTGGGAAGCTGGGTTGTGCTGAACAGAAAGAAAGGCCCCAACTTTGCTGAAATCTCAGGACAGTGGCGGGGGGTGGGGGGAGGGTCCCTAGGCCAGGTTAGTGTTCCCAGCGTTTCACCCAGGACCCCTCTCCAGGTTCCTGATCAGTTCGAAGGGACAAAGGGTACACCAAGGGGACACCGTTACTTTGGGGCCGGCCTGGCAGCTCTCATGGGTTGACAGCTGCCCCCAGGGACCCCTTGCTCTGGCCAGAGGACAGCACCAGCCCCTCCATCCCTGGGACCTCCTGTTTCCTTTGTCAGCAAGAAGCCCCCCACTCAGCCTCACAGAGGAGGGGAAAACAGTCAACAAAACCTCAGTGAACACAGTGACCATTATCTCAGATGTGACAATTTACTGTGACTTAGAAAGACCAAGCCAGGCTCATCTTATATGCTGTGGTGGCCTGAACTGTGTCCCCAGAACCTCATATGTTGGAGTCCTGACCCCAGAAACCCCCAAGTGTGACCTTACTTGGAGACAGGATCTTTACTGAGGGAATTGAGTTAAGATGAGGTCAGTAGGGTGGGTCCCAATGACTCTGACTGATGTCCTTATAAAAAGGGGAAATCTGAAGACAGACACAGGAAGACGAGATGAAACGGGGAGAAGACAGCACCTACAGGCCCAGGACAGAGGCCAGGGACTTCTGGCCTCCAGACTGCAAGAATCAACTTCGATTGTTTACGTCCCTGTCCGTGGTGCTTTGTTACGGCAGCCCCAGGACATTGACAAGGACTGTCTAGGTCTTACTCCTCCGTCTAGGAAACTCTCAGAGGTTTGGGTTTTGTTGCTTCCAAGGTACAGGCAGGCCTCGTTTTATTGCGCCTCGCAAATGTTGCGTTTTTTACAGACTGAAGGCAAGACCCTCCACCAGCAAAAGGATTACGACTCA
>NW_011889084.1:1826312-1828458 GCF_000151845.1 Pteropus vampyrus
GCCCCAACTTTGCTGAAATCTCAGGACAGTGGCGGGGGGGGGGGGGAGGGTCCCTAGGCCAGGTTAGTGTTCCCAGCGTTTCACCCGGGACCCCTCTCCAGGTTCCTGTTCAGTTCGAAGGGACAAAGGGTACACTGAGGGGACATCGTTACTTTGGGGCCAGCCTGGCAGCTCTCATGGGTTGACAGCTGCCCCCAGGGACCCCTTGCTCTGGCCAGAGGACAGCACCAGCCTCTCCATCCCTGGGACCTTCTGTTTCCTTTGTCAGCAAGAAGCCCCCCACTCAGCCTCACTGAGGAGGGGAAAACAGTCAACAAAACCTCAGTGAACAGAGTGACCATTATCTCAGATGTGACAATTTACTGTGACTTAGAAAGACCAAGCCAGGCTCATCTTATATGCTGTGGTGGCCGGAACTGTGTCCCCAGACATATGTTGGAGTCCTGACCCCAGAAACCCCCAAGTGTGACCTTACTTGGAGACAGGATCTTTACTGAGGGAACTGAGTTAAGATGAGGTCAGTAGGGTGGGTCCCAATGACTATGACTGATGTCCTTATAAAAAGGGGAAATCTGGAGACAGACACAGGAAGACGAGATGAAACGGGGAGAAGACAGCACCTACAGGCCCGGGACAGAGGCCAGGGACTTCTGGCCTCCAGACTGCAAGAATCAACTTCCATTGTTTACATCCCCATCCGTGGTGCTTTGTTACGGCAGCCCCAGGACATTGACAAGGACTGTCTAGGTCTTACTCCTCCGTCGAGGAAACTCTCAGAGGTTTGGGTTTTGTTGCTTCCACGGTACAGGCAGGCCTCGTTTTATTGCGCCTCGCAAATGTTGCGTTTTTTACAGACTGAAGGCAAGACCCTCCACCAGCAAAAGGATTACGACTCACTTCACTGCCATACTTGCTTTATTGCAGCGGTCTAGAACCCAACCCGCAATATCCCCAAGGTCTGCCTGTACGACACAAATTTTTTTAAACATTAAAACAAAGGACATATGGAATACACAGCTTTAAGAAGAGTATAAGTAAAAACATAATTAATTTACACATGGACATTAACCAGGTCACTTTGTGAGTCAATAGTGAGCATGACTGAATGAGTTAGAAAGCCATAAATGGCCTGCTCTCCAGTCATAAAAACAACATGAAATCCTGTCTTAGGCACACGGTACCTGCTTACTGTCGTGCTCAGTGGCTTTCTGGCCGCCTTCAGCAGGTGAGTCCCTTCGCTTTGCCTGCAACAGAAAAAGCACTGATGTTGGAAGAAAAACCCAGTTAATGAAAAATATATAGGAGACCTAAGCTTTGCTCAGAATGTAGAAAATGACAAGTACTAAAGTCTCATACAATGGAAAAGGCATTCAAATCAGCTAGCTCTTCATCAGTTCTCCTGAAGTCCATTTCTTACACCTAGACATTAATCTCTGACCTCCAAGCTAGTCTGTGTGAAGGCTGCGTGTGACCTCCATGCACCCCGAACCCACAATGTGGACAAACCCCAAACGAAGCCTTTTACAGGAGGGCTGAGCCTCCAAAGCTGGGGAGTCATGGAAAGACCGCCATCTGAGGCAAAGCATGATGTAATGCAGTTCTCTACCACCCGCCTCTCTGCAGAGCACGCATTTCCCTTTGTGAAGGTGCCCTCTTCTCCCCTCCCAGGAAGAGGACACCTCTTCATCATCGGAGACACTAATCACCCGGGAGACTGCAGGAGACTGAATCTGTATGACACACCTCACTGAAATAACCCTTATCTTCCATTATTTTCCCCCATGTTTTTGCCTTACCACCATTTACCACCCCCAGAAGCAGAAATCCCTTTGTCTTGTCATTTCCTCAAAATTTATTGCTTTGTTAGACGGGCACAGAAGCCCCCAGGTCTAACCAGGTGTTTGGGTCCTGACTTCTTTTCTGTGAAGGCTTCCATATGTGTAGGTAATAAGCTTTTTCTCCTGTTAATTTATCTTTCATCAGTTTAATTTGTAGGGCCTCAGTCATTGAACCTAAAGGGGTAGCAGGAAAGATTTTTTTTTCTCTCCTGTACATATAAAAATTCTGACCCTGCTGAGCCACCTTCTGGGATAACTGTGCCTGATGATGGCTTTGGCCACAGAGAGCTCAGAGACCATACTCCCCC
>NW_011889084.1:1829783-1832541 GCF_000151845.1 Pteropus vampyrus
ACATATAAAAATTCTGACCCTGCTGAGCCACCTTCTGGGATAACTGTGCCTGATGATGGCTTTGGCCACAGAGAGCTCAGAGACCATACTCCCCCAGGTCAAATGTAAGCACCTGAACTGCAGACCAACACGTCCTTCAGAACTGAGGAGCAGCCTCATCTTTATGCCTGTTATAAGTGTACGTGTAGCAGTGGCTTGGGTCATCTCGACCCTTCCTCCTCCTTTTTTTGGTTTCTGGATTTGCCCTTTCCTCCCTCCCAACACTCAGCTGTGGGAAAGCCTGCTGGGCTCAACCCTGAGGTCATCCTGGTATCCCTGACTTCCCTGCATTTCTCTCACCTGGAAGTGACCTCCCAACTGCGGATTTGTGTGAGGGCCTCCAAAGTCATTGACCTGAGTATCAATCACACTTTAAGGCTAAGTTGTGAAAAAAATCCACAATTATCTCAAAATAGCTCTGCTCACCTTCAGGAAACAAGTCCCAACCCTGGGCAGGCCCAAAGAGCTCCCTGCAGTGAGATGTCACCCAGGCGTCCAGGCCCCTCTCCTGCCGTCCCTGGCCTGTCCTTGGCCTGCACCTTAACGCTGAAGGGGGAGTGGGGACAGCTCACACTCTATATGGTCATCAACTCCCCATCACACAGGTGCTTTCACCAAGAGGTAAATGAAGCAGTCACCTGTGTGTGGAACATTCTAGAATCAGACAGAACGAAAGCAGTGAGAGCAGCTTGCTCCAGACAGGGCATTGCACCCTCTTTTGCTTATGTTTAGTTCTGTCGAAGGTGACTGAGATTCAGAAAAACTGGAAAGGGAAGCTGCCCTCCATGGAAATGACTCATTTGGGACAGTGAGATCCACACTGAAGTCTGACGTTCTCCAAGTGTCCCAATCAATCTGTTCCCTTAGGATCGTGATGGAAACCAAATGTCCCCTATACCAGAGCCCAGAAGCGTGGCCCAAGCTACTCTTGAGTGCCTCAGCTCCTGGCAGAATTTCCTACATGTTTGAAATTCATCCAACTATTTGCTGAAAATGTCATCAAAAAGGACTAGCCAATTTCAATGCCTTGGTCGCCCAGAAGTTGTCTTGATGTTTCTTACTGAAAGTTTGCTCAAATCTTTTTAATGAATACTTCTGATAGAATTTTAGCTTCTCCTTCAATTTCTACTCCTGGCCCTCAGGTCCACATGCGTTCTGTCTTACAGAAGGATGACCAGTGCCACGTCCAACTAGAGCTGCGGTGACCGCATGCTGTGAATGCACGAGATGCCACTGTTCACTTTAAAATAGTTAAATTTGCATTGTGAGTCTCTCCTCAGCGTAAATGAGGACCTGTGAGGTGGCAGATCCAGGTGCAGCCCTGCCTAAGTGCTATCAGGGCTCCGAGACCCCTCAGGGCCTTGAGACCAACCCAGGGCCCTAACCAAGTATCCTGCCCCAGGGGAGGATGACAGGTTCGCACACGAGGGCAACCCAGTTCTCCACCTGACTGAAGGAACTCAGCTCCTTTTGTAGCTACATGGCCACTTTCTTGGTGACTCCAACACGACAAATGAAAATGCTCCCATACCGGAGTCGCCTAGCACCCCTGAGGAAGGGAGGGAGTCATTCTCACCCTTTTGAAATACCTGGCATGAGGGTATACATAAGAGGCACTACCACATCAGCAAGGGTAGGACACAAGGTCTGAACTCTGTCCCCACCATTTTACTCTGCCCTAAATGAAACTGGCTTCCAGAAGTGACACCCCCCACCCTAGTCTCTCAGTGCCCCAGCAAACCTCCAGGACCACCCCAACTGAGACCCCTGGGGGCACTAACTTGCCCACATCCACCCTCTGTCGGTCCTGCCCAGGTGTTTCCCCACTCACCTGGCTGACAGCTCTTTGACCCCACCCAGACACGGGGCCCCTTCTCCATGGTCAGTCTAACACTGTGCCTTCGCCCATGGCTGGTATGTGTGTGTCTGGCAAACGGCAAGGCCCAGGCCAGGACTCAGCCAAGACTCTTCAGTCTCCTAGAAGAAGCCGCCAACCCACAGGCAGACTGTCTTAAATTGCATCACCCAGAAATCACAACCCATCTGCCCCTCACAAATGAAATAAAACCAAAGGACAGAGCGGGCCGCCCACTGGCACCATCCTCAAGACACCGTCCACTTACGTTTCCAGGCTGGCCGCTATTGACTGAAGAGCTGCTGGCAGAGGCGAGGTCTCGGCAGCCCCAGTCGTTGGCCATTCCCAGGCTCTCTGTCAAGAAAAGGGGGCAGCAGGCTTTGAGCAGCTACTAACTGCACAGAGTCTTCAGTTAAAGGAACTCCTCAAACTAGGGAAAGAGTGTGCACTGGTCTTGTGACAACAATCTTCCCTGGTGACAGGGAAAGAGGGAGGCTGGAACATCTCATGAGCTGTCAGGGCAATGTGACCCTTGAGTCTCAGGTATAAGACTAAGATGACTTGAAGACCAGAAAACAATGTAAAATTTCAACAAGAACAGCCACCCTCCCCATTAAAATAAATAGAAAGTAAATTTGGAATTAGCAACTACACTCACAAAACTGGAACCCAAACTCAAAAGCGTTTAAGAGGAAGCCCTCGGGGACACCAAGGAAAGGCTGAGTCTGTACGCGTGTTCCTGTCGCTGAGGTTCATTTCTGCCTTCAGGAACATTTTATGGGTCCATCTGACCATCAAAACTAACCCATGCCAGTGCTCATCCACTGTACTCAAGACCCCAGAAAGCCTGCAGGCAGGGCCACT
>NW_011889084.1:1832591-1835853 GCF_000151845.1 Pteropus vampyrus
GAAAAGGGGGCAGCAGGCTTTGAGCAGCTACTAACTGCACAGAGTCTTCAGTTAAAGGAACTCCTCAAACTAGGGAAAGAGTGTGCACTGGTCTTCTGACAACAATCTTCCCTGGTGACAGGGAAAGAGGGAGGCTGGAACATCTCATGAGCTGTCAGGGCAATGTGACCCTTGAGTCTCAGGTATAAGACTAAGATGACTTGAAGACCAGAAAACAATGTAAAATTTCAACAAGAACAGCCACCCTCCCCATTAAAATAAATAGAAAGTAAAATTGGAATTGGCAACTACACTCACAAAACTGGAACCCAAACTCAAAAGCGTTTAAGAGGAAGCCCTCGGGGACACCAAGGAAAGGCTGAGTCTGTACGCGTGTTCCCGTTGCTGAGGTTCATTTCTGCCTTCAGGAACATTTTATGGGTCCATCTGACCATCAAAACTAACCCATGCCAGTGCTCATCCACTGTACTCAAGACCCCAGAAAGCCTGCAGGCAGGGCCACTCTGGGCTCTGCAAAGCCTGGCCCGCTGCAGGTCCCACCCCAGGGTCCCTAAAAGGCATGTTGGGGCACTTCCAGCCTCCCCCATCATGACGCTGAGCTCCCCCATCCTCAAAGCCTGCCCCAGATGAACAGAAAGTCCTGCGTACAATGGTGGTGGTTGAGTAGGAAGCTGCTGGGCATCATGTACTTACTTTCCACGTGTGCAAAGGCACAGAAAGGACCTCGAGGGCAGTAGCCAGTTTGGCGCATGTCATTGCACTTTGTAGATTTGTAGATCTAGGAAACAAAAATAAAATAGAGAGGCTGGATTGGAAATGGGTTTCCATGGGAAGACCAGAGCTGGCTTTACCATGATGTGGAGAACCAAGCTCCCAATCATAATGGGGGTCTCCTGGAGAGAGGGGTGTGGATGCAGCCCCCTTCCCTGCACGCCCATGGCCCTGAATTCCCTCCTCTGCGCAGGGCCAGTCAGCCTGGGGGACATGCGCCTGTAGCACCTGTTCTTGAAATCACACAAAGTCAGATTTTCCAGTTGGTATTTTCTGAAAGATGCACCTCATTCAGTGCCTGGTACATAGCGGGTGCTCAAGAAATGCCTCTTAGTTGAGTAACTATGGTGTGTATCTAAAAGTAATACTATATGTTAGCTACATTTTAATTAAAGTCTTTTTTAAAAAAGTTCTCACCAAAAAAAAAAAAGGTAACTATGTCAAATGATGGATAAAGTAATTAACTTGATAGTGGGAATCTTTTTACAATGTATACATATATTAAATCATCACAGGTACCAGACCTGATCTGCTTCACTTGGGCCAAAGATACTCTTGAGTCAAAAACACTGGGGTCTGGCCCTGCAGCATAGCAGGATCCAAGAGGGACAGACAGGCCTCAAGCCCTCAGTTGCCCTTCATGGGCCTTGCCGAGGCAGAATCTCCCCGCTCCAGCCCACATCCCAAATCAACACCTCACCATCCCACCTTCCTTCCCTGTCTGAAGTGCCATGCAGTCTCCTTGGCTCAATTGTCCCCAAAGCAGCCATATCAACAAAAGCAATTTCAAAGGGTTTCGAATTCACTAAAAATATCAGGAGGCTAAATGTCTTTTTATGTGCATTTTGTTAAAGCACAAAATTTCTGAATAGAACACACTTTCAAGAAATGAAACATAATCACGAGCCTTTGGATGAGGTGCCCACCCCTTCCCAGAGTCCAGGGTGTCTCAGCTGGCACAGATTTGTGCTCCCTCACTCCAGCAGCTGCTTTCACACCCGGGGCAGCCTCAAGCACACATATGCTGGCCTTGCTGGCATTCAATGACCCCTGAGAGAAGGATATGTTCACTATTCTAAGTTTTGTCTTGCTCGAGCATGAATGAATATACGTATACACAAAAGTGTGTGCGTACAAAAACAGATGGCAAACACCCCAGAGGACATCCACACATCCACGTGGCTGCAAACACCACTGGCAGGCCTGAAATAAAACCAGGTGCAAATGTGCCAAGGGCCACCGTTCATTTTTTGCTTCTCTATTAAAAGTCACAGCTGAAATACACAGCGTTAAGAACAAACAGAGCTAAAGTTAAAATTCCTTAGTTTCTGTGGGTTTGATGTCCCAATTCTGCACCTACATGACCCATATTAAAAGAACATCTGTTTGGGAAACAGGTAAGAACCACGAGTGCTGAAAGAGCCATGGAAATGAATGGGAGAGTCATGACCTTAGGGTGCAGAGCCAGAGGAAAGGTGAGATTTCTTTTTTATTAAAACATGTCTGGTGTGAACAAGCACATAATATTTCCTGAGTTTCAAAAACTGAATGAGTGAATGAATGATCATGTGACTAAAAGAGGAAAAAATAAAAAACATGAGCTGGTGGGTGTAGGACCTAAAAACCACGGGTGGGCTTAAGAGAGAAGGCACAAGAAGTGAAGGCCAAAGTTTTATCAAAGTTCACTAAGCAGCCTGATGGCCAAAAGCAATGCTTCAAGTGGGGCAGCAGCGGTTTGCCCGAGTAGGACAATTCTTGCTCCTGACCAGGCTGTGCAGGCCACAGAATAGCCCTCTACAACGCCTCGCTGGCCGTTTCTCACCTCTAGACTCCTTGAGTACAGCAAATGAGCCTGTCTTAGTTCATAGGAATCAGCACACCCCTCATTACCCCTGCAGGAACATATCCCCGCTCTCCACCTGCCCAGTCTTAGTCCCCCACCCTCCCTGGTCCCTAAGCTCTCCCACCGTCTCAGGCCCTGAAGGGGGCTTGTTTGCTTGTTCATTTTTAACACAAATCCAAGCGAGCTCTGGTTGGCTCAGCAGGCTCCAGTTGTCCAAAGGAAGGACTGGCCTTGCCTGGATCCTGGGAAGTGACCTCTGAGCTCCAGGAATGGCCTGCTTGTTAAATGTGTTTACCCGGCCATGAACTATACAAGACAATAACAACATGATTTATGGTGGGGGCCCTTAACCTCATGGCACCAGCTCAACCTAGGTCAGCCACATCTCTGCAACTGACTCCCAATTAAAATCCTGGACACCAAGGCTCAGGTGACTTCCCTGGCTGGCAACTCTGTGTGTTTTGTCACACATGGTCACTGGAAGAAGTGATTGCTATCCATGATTCACTAGGAGGGGACGGCTGGAAGCTCAAGCCTGGTCTCTCCAGGACCCTGCCCCACATGGGACCCTGCCCTTCGCTGATTTCAATCTACATCCTTACAGTGTAATGAACCATAACTGTGGATATAATGGCTTTGCCCAGTTCT
>NW_011889084.1:1835903-1838897 GCF_000151845.1 Pteropus vampyrus
ATGCTGGCCTTGCTGGCATTCAATGACCCCTGAGAGAAGGATATGTTCACTATTCTAAGTTTTGTCTTGCTCGAGCATGAATGAATATACGTATACACAAAAGTGTGTGCGTACAAAAACAGATGGCAAACACCCCAGAGGACATCCACACATCCACGTGGCTGCAAACACCACTGGCAGGCCTGAAATAAAACCAGGTGCAAATGTGCCAAGGGCCACCGTTCATTTTTTGCTTCTCTATTAAAAGTCACAGCTGAAATACACAGCGTTAAGAACAAACAGAGCTAAAGTTAAAATTCCTTAGTTTCTGTGGGTTTGATGTCCCAATTCTGCACCTACATGACCCATATTAAAAGAACATCTGTTTGGGAAACAGGTAAGAACCACGAGTGCTGAAAGAGCCATGGAAATGAATGGGAGAGTCATGACCTTAGGGTGCAGAGCCAGAGGAAAGGTGAGATTTCTTTTTTATTAAAACATGTCTGGTGTGAACAAGCACATAATATTTCCTGAGTTTCAAAAACTGAATGAGTGAATGAATGATCATGTGACTAAAAGAGGAAAAAATAAAAAACATGAGCTGGTGGGTGTAGGACCTAAAAACCACGGGTGGGCTTAAGAGAGAAGGCACAAGAAGTGAAGGCCAAAGTTTTATCAAAGTTCACTAAGCAGCCTGATGGCCAAAAGCAATGCTTCAAGTGGGGCAGCAGCGGTTTGCCCGAGTAGGACAATTCTTGCTCCTGACCAGGCTGTGCAGGCCACAGAATAGCCCTCTACAACGCCTCGCTGGCCGTTTCTCACCTCTAGACTCCTTGAGTACAGCAAATGAGCCTGTCTTAGTTCATAGGAATCAGCACACCCCTCATTACCCCTGCAGGAACATATCCCCGCTCTCCACCTGCCCAGTCTTAGTCCCCCACCCTCCCTGGTCCCTAAGCTCTCCCACCGTCTCAGGCCCTGAAGGGGGCTTGTTTGCTTGTTCATTTTTAACACAAATCCAAGCGAGCTCTGGTTGGCTCAGCAGGCTCCAGTTGTCCAAAGGAAGGACTGGCCTTGCCTGGATCCTGGGAAGTGACCTCTGAGCTCCAGGAATGGCCTGCTTGTTAAATGTGTTTACCCGGCCATGAACTATACAAGACAATAACAACATGATTTATGGTGGGGGCCCTTAACCTCATGGCACCAGCTCAACCTAGGTCAGCCACATCTCTGCAACTGGCTCCCAATTAAAATCCTGGACACCAAGGCTCAGGTGACTTCCCTGGCTGGCAACTCTGTGTGTTTTGTCACACATGGTCACTGGAAGAAGTGATTGCTATCCATGATTCACTAGGAGGGGACGGCTGGAAGCTCAAGCCTGGTCTCTCCAGGACCCTGCCCCACATGGGACCCTGCCCTTCGCTGATTTCAATCTACATCCTTACAGTGTAATGAACCATAACTGTGGATATAATGGCTTTGCCCAGTTCTGTGAGTCCTTCTAGCAAATCGCTAGACCTAAGGGTGGTTTTAGGGACCCCCAAACACAGCAAAAAGGGGAGTCACCCAGACCTGTCCTCTCCCAGGCTGTAAATGACACTGACCATCTGGTTGAAGCCCCCGCCCCCTCGCTTGTACCTCAGGGTGGAACTGCTGCTCCGTGCGGGAATGGCAGTACTGACAGCTGTCCCCGCTGTCACACCTCGAGGGCTCGCCCCACTCATCACCGTGCTTCACGCTGGGGCACGGAGTGGACCTGGGGTACAAGAGGGAGTCACAGGAGGTCATGAGAGGAGATGTCCTTCCCGTATGCCTTGAGGTGTTGGTCTATCCACTTACCACTGGGCTCACCTCTCAGCATGATGTACTCACACCATGAGGGACCATGGGAAAATGTTCCCTGAAGGACCAGCCTCTTTCCTCATGAGGACAGGCAAGAGCCAGAGAGTGCCATCTGAACCCAGAAAGTACTCAAGAGCCCCAGGTTTATTTTCCACAAAAGTTAAAGTGAGTCTGAGTCAGGGCCACCCATGCCGACATGAAAAGTATCTTGGAGAAGAGGCCAGATTTCCTGCAGCCGGGAGATGAGCCCAGGCCCACAGCGCGTCTTCTTGCAAGGCTGTTTCAAAACTGGATCTGATACTTTTGGTCCTACAATATGAAAATCCTAACCAAAATCCTCTATTTATCATGTACTTGGCAGCTTATTTAGACTTACAGAAAAAACTACCTAACCAGTGTAACTTATTTAGACTTACAGAAAAAACTACCTAACCAGTGGTAAAGAACTTTTTGTTTCTTTGGTTTTCTTATTTGACAATTTTCTATCCCTTCAGTATGCAGTAAATACGCTCTGTCTTCTCAGGCTAATATCTGGTGACTAAAACTTAGAGACTACCAATTTAGGTTCTCTGTTCCTCAACTGTGAAACACCTCAGGGAAAGAACAATGACTGTAATAAACCAACTCTTTCTACCTGAGACAGGGGTTCCCCTGGGCATATGAGGCATTAGCAGGTGAGTAGAGACAAATTCTTTGCTTAAAGAAAAAGCAGGACACAGAGCTCAGTGTCTGAAGGAGGATGGTGGTGAGGGCCCAGGTGCCCATGGTCCCAGGGCTCACCTGTATTGGAACCTCCTAGGGTTCCGCCGTCTGTCCCTGCTGTTGTGGTAGTGGGGACACGCGTAGCCCTGGCGACACAGGCGTGGCGGCTTTGGGCACTGCTCGGTCTTGTAGCTGCCCAGCACGAAGTTGGTGTCTGAAAAACACGGGTCCACATGGAAACGTATATACGTGTGCTTATAGCATATGTGTGCTCACAGCAGCTCTAGTCACACAGCCAAAAGGAGAAAGAACCCAGTGTCCATCCATGGGTGAATGGATAAACACAATGTGATCCATCCATACAGCAGAATATTATTTGGTCATAAAAAGGAATAAGCACTGACACATGCTACAATGTGGATGAACCTCAAAAACATTATGCTCAGTGAAAGAGGCCGGATACAAAAGACC
>NW_011889084.1:1838947-1851711 GCF_000151845.1 Pteropus vampyrus
TTGGTCATAAAAAGGAATAAGCACTGACACATGCTACAATGTGGATGAACCTCAAAAACATTATGCTCAGTGAAAGAGGCCGGATACAAAAGACCACATATTGTATGATTCCATTTACGTGAAATGTGGAGAATAGGCAAATCCACAGTCAGAAAGTAGACTAGCAGTTGCAAGTGGCTGGGGGAGGGAAGTATGGGAAGTGACTGATGATGGGTATGGGGCTTCTTTGGGGAAACTAGATAGAGTTTTAGAGCTAAGTAAAGATGATGGTTATACGACATCAAGAATACAACTAAAAACCACTAAAATGCACACTTCAAAACGGTTCATTTTAACTCTGGCATAAATGATGGACTTTGGGTGATAATGATGTGTCAATGTAGGTTCCTAACTGTGGTGGGGACATTGGGCCTATGGGGCACAAGGTATAAGTGGGCTCTCTGTACCTTCCACTCAAGTTGAACATAAACTGCTCTAAAAAAATAAAGTCTATTGTTTTAAATGGCAATTTCATGTATCTGAATTTTACCTCAAAGCAAAAACACACAAACAAAAAGCCACCAGAGGTCATTTAAAAGCGGTAACTGATGAGAGGATTCCTAAAACTCTCATCTATTCTTGGGCTGGTTAATAAGTGACACTTTATTACATATGCTATTGTTTTTAACTACGTCTGCTCAGCGGGCTGAACATCAGTGGCTGAGGAACTAGCAGGATGGAAGGAGAGAGTCCTGCCCCATGGCGAGGGCAAAAACAGGCAATGCTACACACAGGGCACAAACCGTCCATCCACGCTATATCGAACTTCAAATAACTTCTTATGTGACAAGTGATGTTAACCACACGGCGGGGCATGGAGAGAACAAGAGGGATTTGGATAAGAAGAAAGCCAATTTTAAGAAAAATTGTTAGACATTTGTTTACAAATATTGACCAAATGTCTCGAACAGATATGAGGTCCTATGCTAAGTGACACAAAATGAACAGAAATGAGTTGCATGACAATGACCATGAGACACAGAGGCTCACAGATGTCCCTTAGTAAGTGAATGGATAAACTGGAGTCCATTCAGACAAGGGAATATTTTTCAGTGATAAAAAGAAATGAGCTAACAAGTCATGAAAAGACATGGAGGAATCTTGAATGTACATTACTAAGTGAAAGAAGCCAGTCCAAACAGGCTACATTCCAGATGATTCCAATGCTATTACATGCTGGAAAAAATACAACTATGGAGACAAATTTATGGAATAAAAGATCCGTGGTTGCCAAAGGGTAGTTGGGAGGGATGAATAAGGGGAGCACAGAGGGTTTTTAGGGCAGTGACACTACTCTGTGTGATACAGTGATGGATACACAGCACTGTACATTTGTCCAAACACGTAGAATGCACAGAACCAAGCGTGATCCCTAAAGTGAACTGTGGATGTTAGTTAATAACAATGTATCGATCTTGGTTCATCAACTGTAACAGTGATGGTGATGCACCACCATCAATGCAAGATGTTCATATGAGGGGGAACTGGGAGGGGGACATGGGAACTGTACTATCTGTGTAAGTACAATTTTTCTCTTAAAACTTCCCTATAAAGTCTACTAATTAACAATCTAAATAACTACTTATGTATGAAAAACAAAAACGTGGAGAAAGCAGTCTAAAATGGCTCTTCTGAAAAAAATGATTTCAGCACCGCTGGTTTTATCTAGAACGTTTGGAAAACGGAAGCCAAAGCACCTGAACTAGACATTCCTGACCTGAACCTGGGTGCAGGTGCCAAAGGTTACCCTGCAGGATCCTACAAAGCTGCAGGCCCCACCTGTCCCTCACCTCCTCTACCTTTCCTTCTTCAAGCTCAGCCCTGATGGTGGCGTGGGGACCCTCGCTCCCAGCCATGCCAAAACAGAGGACCAGCTTGCGCAGGTGGAGGTTGGAGATCTTCCTACCAGGGAGGCCTACAGGGCAGTCTACCAGATAGAAAGCAAAAAGTGGGAAGTTCTCAGAGACGTTTTCCGAAAAACAAAAAAACCCTGAATGAAGCACTTGTCCTCGGCGCTGGCAATCGGCGCTGGCAAGCAGGGAGTTGCAGGCACACAGCTCTTCTTTTGTGGGGGGACTTTGCCCCAAGCAGTGACATCGCAACATGCGGGTGAGCACAACTGCACAAGAGGGTCCCCCTAAAACTTGAAGTGGGGTCCTTGGGCCCCCTCCATACCCCAGATGTGACCAAAGGTCATGGCCCTCAGTACTGCCCCAGGTAGCACCCACTCAGCCCGAGGAACAAGAGTAAAGAACTCGACTCGATGAGCTTCAGCTTCCCCATCTGATCTATAAATGAGGGTGACGGGGTCCACCGTGCCAGTCACTTTACCAACAGGGACAAGGCTACTCCAGCCCACCCCTCACAGTGGCCACCGGGTTACCTTGCCACCGGGGGTCTTCGCCCAGGATTTTCTCAATCACGGCCTGGCTGGCCAAGGCCCCGGGCTGCAGATCAGGAACACCGTCCCCACCGCCGAGCTGGCCGTTCTGCAAGGCTTCCTGGGCCTGCAGCTCCCTATGGACAAACACACCGGTTAGGGCTCTGGGGTGTGTCCAAAGCCCTTCCAGAAGGTGGGAGAATCACTTGGTTCTGTCACTTTACAGAGCCTCTCACATGTCACTGGAGAGGCTGGCTGCCTGAAAGGTTCAGGACAGGTGTCCTGTGTCCCTTGGGTGCACCCCTGTCCTGGGACGACAATCTTGACCCAGATCCCAAAAACTTCAGAGCTGCATTATGTTTAGTAAGGATTCTCCCTTCACCCCCCAGTGAGCTTCCATGGCACGTGAGTCAAGAGGAAGGAAACGTTATTTCATTAGAATAAAACCAAGGCCCAGAAAAGGAGCTGCTTTAGACCAGTAATGCCTGAAACACTGGGGAGGTGAGCTGGCTGCCCGCCCACCCAGCACAGGACACCCCACTCACCTGATGTCGCACACAGGCGGCCGCAGGTCCAGGGGGCCATGTGCAAAGGCGCAGTGCAGCCCATTCTTCACACAGTGGCCCCGGGCATCTGTCTCATGGATGCACGTGCCTGTCTTGTAATAGCGCAGGTGATATTTGCGTTCCGTGTCTCCAGTCGTTCGGTGCAGGTACGGACACCTAGGAAGCACAAGGGGTGATACGCGCCATCTAGGTCTTAGGGTCTGGGGACAACCCTAAGTGTCAACCTGCTCTTCTTCTCGTTAGCACCTGGCCAGCAGCTGGTTCTATTTTTCCTTCACTCAAACATCTGCTCTTACTAAAGGATTAACGTCACTGGACAGAGCAACCATCCCATGATTTGGAATCCTCCCCCAAGGCACTCAGACTCCTACAAATCCCTCAATTACACATGTTAGAAAAACACAACACTGAATTTCCCTGAAAAAATCATCCTTTATAATTTTTTGAATAAAGTACAGAAAAATAAAGTTCATCTCCAGGACACAGCTGAACTCTGAGCTGTGTCATTCATGTTTCCTGACAAGCATTATTAAATAAAGAGTTGGTGGCCTTGCCCATCTCTCATCCAGGTACCTTTGGGGACGCCCTCAAGGGAGGGAGGGAAGGAGCCTGGGGAGAAACACAGGGGCCTGGATATGGCTGGAGGAGAACGTTAACAGGAGATGGGCCAGGAGAGAAGCAGATGTGGGAGGGGGACAGAAGGTGTAGTGTCACTCAGGCCATGCACAGCCCAGAGCCATGCGCTCCCTAGGAGAGTCACACATGGCTTCCCACAGTGACAGTGGTTCACGCTGCAGTGGGGCGGAACTGCAGAGATGGTTTAGAAGGTTCCAGTATGTGTGGAACATGGAGACTAAGCCCACCTCAAGGTCAGTCCCGCCAGACAAGAGACACAAAAGGAAGGGAAGAGATATGTAAAAGACCCTGAATGGCGACATCCCCTTGAGCAGCCTGAGAAGGCAAGGGGCTCATTGCTGCAAGTCTCCAAATCCAAGGACAAGGCCCCTCAACTCCAGCGATGGCCTGGAGTACCACGTGAGGCTTGGGAAAGGCCCACTCCCACCCTGCCGTTCAGCAAGCTGTGGACCTGGGCACTGGGAGCACCTGTGGGGATGGCTCCCCACACAGGGCACAGATGGGTGGCACTTTGCAACCTGACGGGACTCAAAAGTAAAATCAGAAACGACTTAGTGATCATCCAGTTTAAACTCTTATAAGTTGAGGAAACAGAGGCTCAGAGTTCAGACAGCTCACCCCAGATCTAACTGAGCACCTGGGGTAGACAAGGCACAAGGCAGAGGTAAAGGACATCGTGTCAGGTGAGTCCCCAGGCCCCCTAGAGCTAACCAAACAAAAGTCAGATCAGAAGCCCATTGTGGGCCCAGATGTGCACCCAGAAGGAATAGAAGCAGGATCTCTAGAGATATTTATGCACCATCATCATGGCAGCATAATTCACAATAGCTTAAAGCTGGAAATGACTCAAATGTCCATCAAGATATGAACAAGCAAAATGTGGTCTATCCAAGTAATGGAGTATTATTAAGCCATGAAAAGGAATGAAGCACTGACACATGCTATAAGGTGGATGGATCCTTGAAAACATCATGGTAAGTGAGGGATGCCAGACACAAAAGAACAAATGTTACATATTCTACGTATATGAGGTCCCTAAAGCAAATTCAGAGAGACAAGAAGTAGAGTTTACCAGGGGCTGGGGAAGGGGAGAATGAGGAGGGACTCTTTAATGGGGACAGAGTTTCTGTTTGGGGTGATGAAAATAATTTGGAAATAGAGAATGGTAATGGTTGTATGACACTGTGAATGTAATTAATGCCACTGAAATGTACAGTTAAAAATGGTTAAATTTTATGTTTATATATTTTATCACAATTTTAGACAGCCCACTAGAGATAGACGGGGGGCAGGGCGGCAAGGAAGAGGGAGGAATCTTTTGCATATTTGTACTGAAATATAATAGACCTATAGAAAAATGCACAGGTCATACCTGGGCAGCTTGTGGCATTTTCACAAACCAACACACCTGATAAACCACACCCAGAGCAAAAGGACAGAACACAACCAGGAACCTGGGATCCAGTCAGATGAACACGCAGGGAAGGACGACAGCACTTTCTTGAAATGACAGAAACTAGAAACAAAGGCAAATGGCCACCAAGAGGCAATTCTTTCAATAAATGTGGTGAACTTCAGTGGAATACCAGCAGTTGTGACAATCACCAAAGAGCCATGAGAAAAAGAAAAAGTGGAAAATGGAGAAAGGTTGCAAGACAACTTGGCCCTATCTTTGTGAAAAGGAAACATAAAGAATATATAAATATGCATACAGCACTCTACGTGCCCACATACAACTGTTTCCCCTGTGTTCCTGACAAGTTCCAAGAAACGGTATTGGGAGATGTAAGTAAAATGGTCAAATGTTAAGATATTTACTATATTAAGCGTTGACAAGCCCTTGTCTGAAATCCCTACTACAAAGTTATATTTACATTTCAAGCTCCTCCAAGCCTTTCTCTGCATCTTTGAACAGTGCTGGTAAGTAATTTAGCTTCTGGCACCCAGGGAGTTGAGGCTGTTGTAGAGAACCCTCTGCCACGCCAGGGAACCTGATCTAGAACACAAAACCCTTCCCCCGCTTCTCACATAAATATATAGACTAATATCACTAATAAAGAACATGAAGAAATTAAGAGACCAGGAAATCGCAGAACTACAGGCTAGAGAAAGAAACAAAGAATTTACAAAACAGAAAATGCAGATGGATCTCAACCACTGAGAGGTCACCCTGCTCTAGGGCAGAACCCCAGAGTGGAACTGTGGAGAAGCAGACACTGTTGCCAGCAGAAAGGTAAAGTGTTGCAACCTCTCTGGAGGGAAATCTGGTGATATATATAATAAGCCTAATAAGCCCGCAAATGCCTTCACTCTCACCTACTGATCCCACTTCTAGAGACCTGCCCCAGAAACAGCTGGCAAAAAGAGGAAAAGACATCCACACAACATGATCACTGCAGGACTATTTGTCCACCGCCCAAGGCTGGAAACAACCAAAGTTCTGGAATAAATGACAAGGGAGATTGGTGCAGCTCTGAGGAAGAGGAGGATAGGTATGGACCAGGAAGGTGGGGGGCAAGGATACATATATATCTGCTTATCTCAATACCAAGAATGATGGAAGGAAGAAGCTACTGTTTAATGGGGACAGAATTTCAGTTTAAAGATGGAAAAGTCCTGGAGACAGATGGTGGTGACAGGTGGACGACAATGTGAATGGACTTAATGCCACTGAACTGTACACTTAAAAGAGCTTAAGATGGTAAATTTTATGTTCTGTCTGTTTTACCATAATAAAGAACAAAACAATTTACACTTATAGGAAAGCCACCATTTTACAAAAACAGTTCCAATTTGCGGAACTACTTATGCATTTACTATAAGTTAGGCACAAGAATTCCAGTCTGGGGTGAGGATATTTCCTATATTAAGCAGACCAGAGCTGAAGCAGCCGGAAGGTTTCTCTATAGAACCCACTGTGCACAGCTGTGGCGGGCGGGAAACCACCACCCCTGGCATCGCTGGCAGGCGGAGGGCTCCCAATTTCCCTAATGTTAAATCTAAATTTTCACTTGTTCCCTAGTGGTCCTTCAGGGTAGCCCTAAGCATGATTTTGTTTCCTCTCCTGTACCATCACCATGGCAATCAGAGCCAGGCAAAGGTCTCTCACTCCCCAGCACTAAGCACCAAACGGGCACTACTATTTCACTCAGGCCATGTCACTTCCTGCTTATTACATGACCTAAAACATGAATTGACCTTTAAATACTAGAGAGTGTTTAAAGGGAAGAAAATAGCTTCACCTTAAAAACATCTAAGAGGTGGAAGGGAAAGCCTCAGAGAGAAAACCCAGTGGTAAGGCCAGCCCCCTCCTGGGGCAGGGAAGAGGCTGAAGAGACCCCAAGGGTCAGCCTGACACCATGTGCAGAGTCCTCCTTGCAGCAAGAGTGCACTAAGGCATCCCTGGAGCCACCGTGTCACTGACTGACAGGGCCACTGCCAGCCCTGCAGTTCCTGTGACATGACCCAGTGTGATGTGCTGAATTCAAGGTGACACCTGTAATTCTCAAACCCATCCACAAAAAAATAGACACCCAAACAGTGTAATTAAAACAGGGCTCAGCTGACGGGACATGTCGTTCCACCACAGTGTTGCAGAACCACTAAACCAGGATAAGAAGAACATGCCAAGGGCTCAGGAGTGGCCCCTAATTCTCCAGGAGAACCTGAAATTGTCCCTTTCCCTATGGTAACTCTCACCTGAAACAAAAGTCAACCCACCAACTCAGTCCCATGGCAGACCAAGATCAGTCTATGTGTGAGACCAGGACAACCACCAAACTCAGGTCCACTGGGCATTTCCATCTGTGAACCAGGCTGGGCCTCAGCTCCCACACTGGAACATGTGTCAGAATCAGCTGGAGGGCCTGCTAACCCCAGACCATCTGACAGGAACCTTGGATCTACACGTGGGCAAGTTCTCAGGTGATGCTGATGCTGCTGGTCTAGGGCTGGACCCACTGGGCTGAGAAGGACACTCAAGATGACCCCCCTCCCAGTCCTCGGAGCTCAGGCACAGGTGGGAGAGCAGAACACAGCACAAAAATGACTGAGGTGCAAAATGGAATAGAATCAAGCAACCCGATATGAGTTTAGAAAATGGGCAAAAGTAGAAAGACCTGTATACTGCAGACAACTTGGGGGCAGAGTTAGAGATCAGGGAGTGGGGAGATGGTGAAAATGTGGGGGTAGTGGGGAGGTCAGTCTGCCCCCCCACCACGCACTGAGTGTGGGGGGTTGCTAGGTAACCCCTTGTTGACCACACCAATCTGTTCTGCCCTATTCTCTCCAGCCTTGGCTTCCAAGGGCTGCCGTGGACTCCTGAGCAGGACAGTGACCCCTCAATAGTCCCTAAGGTGGACCATCACCTCTGGCAATGAGTGTACCTCCTTCCTCTGCACCCACAGAGCTGCCACCCTCTCCCAAGGAACCACTCTGCAGAGGTCATGTCTCCACTGGTCTCCAAGGGGCATCTGAGCTCCCTATGCCAGGCACTTCATTTCAGTCACCTTCTCTGCCCCTGGCCCTTCACCCCAAGCAGGAAGGACTAATGTGCTGCAATCACTCAGTGTTTTTAATGTTTTCTATGGGTCTCTCACAGATCTGACTCAGTCACCTGATTGTAATTCTCTTAAGCTGACTAATTTGTAACTAAAAAGCATGTGCCTTCTTCTAGTCTATAAGCAGCTGACTATTGAATAGTATGCTCTAATGTTCTACACCTGTTCTTCCTTGGCTTTCATCTTACCCCAAAAACCCAAGCAGGGTTCACTCATAAGATCAGTTTAAACAAGTTTACAACCATTCTGAAGTGAATGGACTTCCACCTAAGCCTCAGATTCTGAGACACCCGACTTTTAAAAATTAAATACTGCAAAAGCATCTCTCCAAAGAAAGATCTGACTAAACACAAGTATGATACAGCAGGCGCACAAATCCTCGGACACAGTTTTCTCTACGTCAACAAGTTCCCACAAGCGCACCCAGATTCACAGGGAAAGTCCACTGAAGCAGACATCATCCACCCACCGAAGGGCTTGTGCCCCCAGATACTCCAAGTGCAGTGAGGAGGGAGGGATCTATGGGGAGAAATGGCAGGGAGCCCTAGAAAAAATAAGGCAGATTTCTAGTCAACCTGGAAAGTTACACCACATAACAGGGAGGGCCCATTTCTTATTAAAAACAAGAACATTTTTAACTGTGGGAGTCAGGGATAGCATGCCTAGGGCAAAAGGAGGATTAACAGAGAAAAGAGGACATTTACTTCGTACACAGGTTAGTTGGGGACTGCGTGAATTGTTTTCCAATAAAATAAATCCGGGGCAGGGGGTGGGGGGAGGCGGGGAGGTGCTGCTCAGGCACCTGGGAGGGTTTTCTTCTTTTTAAATGTCAAAACCGACAGCTGTAAACGCCCGACCAGCGTTAAGAGGTGCGGTGTCATGTAGCGGCAGGTGCAACCACACCTGGGTTCCAGGTGCGAAGACCAGGATCGGCCCTGACCACTGCCTGCGCAGAGAGCAGGACCAGAGGGGTGCCTGAGGCCTTCCACACCGGATGCCTTCTCCCGGGGCAGCTTTCAGAATGTGGCTGGACCCCCAAAAACTTCCCGACAGGAGTCGCTTTCTTGGAATCCCCAGCCTAATACCTAGGATGGATCCACACAGGTGGGAACACCGACCCTGTGGCACTGGGTCCGGCTCCAAGCTCCAAGGCGGTTTCCTGCACCGCCTACTCTCTCTGGCAGATTTAGGGAGTGCGCGCACGGAGCAAAGGACCCTAGCAGTGCAGCTGCACGGCTGGGAGACCAGTTCCCACGGGGGCGGGGCTGGGTGCACGTGACCCGGACAGCCAATCGCTACCCGCTCCAGGGAAGGGGCGTGTCCCCCAGAACAAAGGGCAGTGGGAAAGGGAGGACCACCGGACGCCAGCACAGAGGGGACCTCCCTCGGCCAAAGGGGTACCCGCTGGACGAGGTTAGGGGGTGACAGCGGGGGAGGAGGCCACAGAAGGAAAGGTGGAGGGGGGAGAGTGACTGTCCGCCAAGGAAAAGGGGTGACACAGGAGTGGGGGGATAACAGCAGGAAGCCACCCAGAGGTGATAGAAGTGCGACCGTGAAGAATGACTGCTTGCCAGTAAAAGGGATGACAATGGGGCAGGGAGCCATGGGAGAAGGGGTGACAGTAAGGGGGGAGGGTGACTAAAATGCCTGCCAAGGTAAAGGGGTGACAGCCAGGGATGCCCACAGAGAGGGCTAGATGACAGAGGGGGGCCACCCAGAGGTGACAGTGGGAGTAGGGGGCATGACATCAGGGGAGAAGCCACTGAGGGAAAGGGATGACAGTGAAAGGGGGAGGGTGACTACCCACCAAGAAAAAAGGGTGACAGTGGGGGTGTGACAGTAGGGGAGGGTCCACAGGAGGAGGGTGATAACAGGTGTGCTGACCCTCCTGAGGTCCCCATCCCCTCCTACTCAGCCCCATGGTGCCCCCAGCCAGGGCCAAGAACAACACTGGATGCTTATGTCACCTGACTGAGGGTTGACTGAAGGGTCTTTGTTACATATTCATGTTTTAAAATAATAGGTTGGTAGTACATATGCTCAAAATAGAAATTTCAAGAACCAATGAACTGAAATAAAAGGAAGGCCCCATTCTTGCTCTGAAAGGTAGTATCTATTTACAAATTCCATGACAACCCTGTGTGCACCAGAACATGTAATTAGACAGAAATTCCAGACCATTCCATTTGTGGGAGATGGGATAGACCCTCGCCCATAGAATGAGTGGTAATCACTAAGGAGAGATCCCCCAGGGAGATGGCTGGCTGTCAAATGCATTCTAAAGGGCTGAAGCAAGTTATCTGGTGCTCAGTAGAAGTTACAAACAAAATCTTTAATAAGACACATGACTTACTGTGTATAGATGTACACAGGAACAGAAAATGTCAAACATTTTGGTTCCACTCATCCTGTTTCTCAATGATAACATGCATGCCATTTAGACTACATGTTAATAGTTTTATAATAAATAACTGCATATCATTTAATTACTATTTGAGCCAGATTAAAATGACCACCTTCAAGAGTGCTGCAGTGGCAGCACTCTTCATCCTATAAGAACTGGATACCACCCCCAGGCCCAGCAGGACATCCAGACCCCGGGACCAGAGACAGCTGTGAAAACATGCTTTCTTTTCATGCATTAAAGTCATCATTAGTGAATACTGTCACTTAGTCCCCCATACTTGACTCTGGGACAGGGTCAGACAAGTCACTGAATCCCTGCACCAGGGTCAAGCATTAGGGGCCCCCCTGGACTACTGGACCCAAGGTCCAGAGAGGCTACTGACATGACCAAGGAAACGGGGGACCTGATACCAGGCCGCAGCTAGGCAAAAACATCTTTCTTCTGAAGACCCATTTGCAGAATAGGGCACTTTTCAAACTTTACAGAAGTATAGCAATCTTAACCAAGGTGGAGCTGGCTACATTATTTCAACGGGTTTCAAGCTACCTTAACGACAACACTATGTAATTAGCTGGTGTTCAACTAAACACCTTTCAGTAAGTGTATAAAATGTATCAAATCACCACAGATTAAAAGTTGATTCCCTGGCTTAAGCATTTTGGACAATGAAGGAAAACGCTCCACCTATCTTTATGTACGGTGGGATGAAAACTGTCTTCAAAAGGGAGTATACCTGGAGAATCATTTCCCTTCAGAGGGATCAGGGGATGGACCTGAAGATTTCTTCCAAATCAAACCCTAATCCTGACAGAAGTTGAATAAGTTGTTTTCAGAGGGCTCTAAAGCACAGTGATGCCATTCCACCTCCTGGCAGGAATGGACAACCCCTCCTCACCTCAAACAGCCCACAGAAAAAAAGCAAAGCCTCCGGCTACCAATTTCTGCTCGTTATATGAATATACAAGCTGACTGTACTTCCCATTTTCCCATTCTACATATTTCAAAATAAAGACATCTGTTCATAACACCATTAGGAAACTTATATACATATGAAAAGGTCTATCCAAACAAAATCTTGATTTCTTAAACTTTAAAAGTGCTACATAACACTCTGCAAATAACTTTCTTATAAATTATTTTTTAAAAATTAAACATGTAAACAGCATGAAAGGAAACATTCCATATACATTTGCATAGTGTAAACAAACATTCTAACAAGCTCTTGTTACAAAAACAACCGACAACTACAAAAATAATCCTAAACCTGGAAGCTGTACCTCATTAGGGCCGGTTCTAATGTAGGAAATTTGGAAAACTCTGTGGCAATCGAAAGTGGGAAGTGAAGCAAATTCGGTTTGAACCATGCAAGGGTTATTCCTGAGACACACACAGCCCTTCTTCCCACACTGGTCTAAAGATAGAGAAATGCTCCGCTCCCCCCACCACCACCAGTCCTAGTCACGGAAAAACTTCAGAGTAAAGACAGGATCCCCTGTACAGGTGTGCTAGGTGCTGAAAAGAACCAGGGGTCTGCCCCGCGACCCCGCGCAAGGCAGATCCAGGGGCAGAGCAGTTGGCGCTGCCCACCCCTTCCCCCTTCCCCCCACATACACACACACTCACTCGTCGCCGTCGGGGCACACGCCGCTGGCCTCGTCGTACTTGGAGCAGTACACGTCCGGGCTGTAGTTGAAGGTGCCGTCGCGCCTGCGGAGCGGTCTGCGCCGACGCTGATTTAGGAAATGCCAATGGAAACAGGTAAATGGCCTGTGCTGGGTGCACTTGTGCTGCACAAACAGGGAGCACTGCTCTGTCCTAAACTCCTTTAGATACCTAAAAAGACAAACAGCGTTGCGGGTCGCTTCCGCCGCCACCGCCGCCGGCGGGCGGCCCGGGGACTCGTGGGTGGGGGCCGGACACGGCGGGCCCAGAGCGACGCGACCCCAGGCGCGACCCCCACTCCGAATCCAGGTGGCCCCAGGCTACCGCCCCGCCTCCCCATCCTGAGCACAGGCGCGTTTCCCGCACCTCAGGCGCGACATCGCGACCCCAGGCGCGCCCAGGATCCCAAGCCCAAGTGCCATCCCGACCCCAGGCGGTTCCTGACCTCAAGCGCAGCCCCCCATTTCGAACCCCAGGCACGACCCCTCACTCCAAGTCTAGGTGGCCACCCCCTC
>NW_011889084.1:1853066-1877629 GCF_000151845.1 Pteropus vampyrus
ACAGTGGCACTTCACTCATTCATTGACTCTGACTCCGTGCTCGGTGCTGAGGCCGCAAAGAATGCGTCCAATTGCTTAAGGCTGGGTGTGGGAGATATGGGGAGACATAGGGCATGAGAGCTTGTGGGCACGGACTTTCTTTTAGGGAGTATGAATATGCTATAAAATTAGATTGTGGCGATGGGTGCCCCATGAGTATACTAAACACCTTTTAATTGTATATTTTAAGAGGTGGATTGAATATTATGTGAACTAAACATCAATAAAGCTGATATTTAAAGAACCCAAGAGGCTCACAGTCAAGGGGAGACACATACCTATCACCAACCGGTGGGAACTCAGGGAATCTGACAGCAGCTGCCCCGTCTCAGCTGGCCCTGGAGGAGGGAGCAGGGTGTGCATTTCAGGACAGAGCCCAGGCTCAGAGTATATTTTGTAAATATGTGGCATAAGTGGCATTGTAAAAAAATGTTCAACCTCGATAGTAATCAAAAATGCAAATGAAAGCAAGGCAGAGCCCTGGAATAGGCAGATTTTTTGTTTTGAACAGCAACCTGCAATATTGGTGGCTTGCAGCAAGACAGGCCCTTGAAGAAGTGTGGCTGGGAGGGCAAACGGGTGCTGACCTTCACAGAAAATAATCTGTTCCATTTCTAGGAAGTCTGACCTAAAAACGAATCAGATTCAGACAAAGGTTTATGTACAAAGATAATTATCAGAGTCATTTTGCAATAACTTGAGAGCACCTAACAGCCCAGTAATTGGGAAATGATTAAGTTCTGAGTGCTATGCCATGATTTAATGATAACGCTATTGAGAATTGTGACATGAAAAATGCTATTTAGGAGAAAAACAAAGCAAGATCTAACAGTTTCATATATTTGTTCCCAAGTATGTAAGTTATTTTTTTGAACTACAATAAAGTAACAAAAGCTATAACTTGCTGGTGGGGTGAATGATTATCTTCATATTCATTTTCTAAATGAATTATTACCTCTACTAACATTATATTTAAACCTGGAAATTAAAATGGCAAAAAGCCAGCATGATATTTTCTAAGAAAATAAAGCAAGTGAATGAAGGAGACAGGGTCCATGAATTGGAGGGATATATAAAAAATAAACAGGTTTGGGGAGAGATGAATTTCATTTTGGACCTAAGGTGTTTGAGGAACCTGTGAAGTCCAGTACAGATGTATAGAGAGCTGCTTCGAGCTCAAAAAAGGAAGTTGGGGCTCAAGATGTAAAAATCTGGAGATCTTTGCTGTAGAGGTGGGAGTAAAGACACCTACTGTTCATCCCCAAACATGAGGCATCTTCCTTGAAAAGATCAAAGAGAACTGGCTAGGCTGAAAAGATGTACTGTCATTTTTTGTGCTTTCGAAAACTGTTCTTAAAAGACTGAGGTAGTACTCAGACATATGAAGTAACACCAGAGTTCTCATCGTGAATTTAGAAGTGTTTCTTTTTGGCGGGAAAAATGCAGAGCACTGCCAGAACCTTCCAAGATTGCTCAGCTGCTGGAAGATGTGAGACTATTTAACCTCCTCTTCCCTAAATTTTCTTTAAAACAATTTTCTCCTCCTCTGCCCAACATCTCATCTCATGCATCACTGCGACTGCTTCTGTTCTAGCATGCTTACACTGGCCCTCTCCCTCTCAAATCCGTATTGGGTACTTACCTAGAGAAGTGAATGTGCCAAGCACCCTGGGAGCAATAAAAGCTACAGCCCAGTTGGAGAAATAAGAGCCTACTTAAGTAAAAATGAGCATACTACAAAACTAGTTAAATAAAAGGATTCCAATAACAGTTCACCTGCCCCACCTGCTCTGTTGCCATTCCTTTGCAAAGTCCAGGTGTGAGGAGGGTCTGCCCACACTTGCCAGCAGGCTTTGGGTCCTACTTTTGCTCATGACAAAACTGGAAAGCCCTCATAAATAGCCACCCTGGAGGCACTCAGGATCTGTTGCATGTGATATGCTGTGTCATCAAAAACACTACTACACCCTTGTGTTTTAGAAAAACTGTATATTTGTACATACATACATACACACACACACACACACACACACACAATCTGGAAAGGTAAACAATAAAGTATTCACAGTGGTTATTTTAGATGGTGGGATTATCAGTGTTTCTGATTTTCTTCCTTTTGGCTATTACACTGTCTACTTTTCCAGATCAATCACCTTGCTTTTCTCATATGAGTTCATTTTAATTAAAACAAAAGTTCTGACTTTTTTTTTCTGCAGGAGCTAGTAAGAGTAAAGTAAGGGTTCGAGTTTAAATACCTGTTGCTCGAACAAAATACTTCACAACCAAAGAGACCACAACCACAGTAAGTCAGAGAAAGGATGTCTTAGTTCTTTGCTCACTGGGACTGACAAGGTGACCTGAGTTATGATTAGGTCAATCTTTCCAAACCTTGGTCTCTCCATTTTTAAAATATGCACATACTTGTATCCGCCCCATTTCCCTGACAAACATAATTTACCAAGGTGTGGCAGATATTTAGAGCACTTCAGTAGAGGCCTTATGAGAAGCCAGTACACTACCAGCCAATGGTTTTCAAACATCCTAGCGAGAAAAACTTCCAATTAATATCAGCACCATAGATATGCCAAGAAAAAACCTTCCACTAGAAGCTTAATAAAATCTTTTTGCATAGTGTATGAAATTCAGAATTAAACATGTTTTCTACTAAGTAGTACTTGAAAAACATATCATTTAGATACCCAAAACTCTATACTTTGTCAAAAGAAAAACATCAGTTTTATTCTACTCAGGTACCATTGAATGATGTATTTCACAATTTACATTTAGGTTTCTTTCCTCAATTCCTATTCTGGAAAAAAAGGAAAAGAAAGGAATTGAAAAAGAACTAAAAGCCTTCCTTTTAAAAAATGAGATGCAGAAAAAGGGGACTGGCTTACCTACACATTAGCAAATTAAAATTTATTATCAATTTGTTAGTTTGTAAAATATCAACTTATACACACACACCAAAGTACATTATAAAGTAACAAGTTTAACTCTTCTACCAGTTATTCTGTTTCCGAAAGCAAATGACCTGCAAACTGGATAACACTGGATTACAAGTGTCACCGAAATTACTTTGGAAACAAAATCACAAATCTAACAGCACACGCTGCAACCAAAACCTTTTCTATAGATCTGAAAAGTCTTTTGGACGTATTCGTTGGGCATCAATTATCAGGCAAGGGGGAGGCTCCGACCTGCTGATATTCTGCTCTCTTTCCCGCAGGTCAGCACGGCCAGGTGCGCCATCCAAGTCTTTCAGTTTGGAAACGCGCATAACCGCAACATAAACGGTCAAATATGACGTCAAAGCCTCGCTGCCTGCCCTGTGGACATCCTTTTAAGTTCTTGCTCCGTGGGCAGCCTGAGTTCCAGTTTCCTCAAAAGGATCGCTGGGCTCCGGCTCCTCTTCTTCTAACACCTGTCTCAACCATCCGTCCGCGCTGGTCTCCTGCCTAAAGAAGCACCAAATGACTAGAATCATGAGGGACAAGCTGAAGGGCAGCACCTTCCACCATGGCCGCTGCTGATCCCTTCCCAAGGAATGCTCCACCGTCCAGCGAGACGGGTTGGCTTTGCTGAAGGAAAACAGAATGGGGCGGTTGGGGTCATCCTCTTCCTCGCCCTCAACCCGGGTCTTGGCCCGAGGCGGGCCACCGGGCGGCAGATGCAGGCTTCGGGGAGCCCAGAGCATGAACTTCAGCGCCTGGAGGGCCCTGGAAGAGAGAGAGCAGTGAGTGCGTCGCTATCCGCGCCCGCCCTAGCACCGCCTAGACCGCGCCGGGGCTCACCGTGCTCGGGGTACACAGAGGACACGGCTCATCACCACTCCGACCTCGCACTGCGCCCGGCGCACCGCAATTTATCACTTCCGTCGCGCGAAACCGGAAACCGGAAGCCGTTCCAGGTCTCGGCTCACGACTACAGAACGTGGGTTCACTTGCGCAGCGGAAATGACACATATTCTCTCCGCGGCCTCTTCTGTCGTAGGCCCGGTCCCAGCGGGTTACAGCGGCATGCTGGGAAGTGTAGTTCCATACTGGCCGAAGGGGAATTACCGGGCAGGTTTCTGAGCTGCTTTCGGCTGGCGAGAAGAGGAATACGGGTGTTGTCCTCCTGATGCAGGACAGAGCAAATGTCCCAGAGTAGGAGGGAGACTAAGCCTTGCACCTAAAGAATAAGAGGATCCTTTGGTGGAGAGCGTGGAAAGAGTTCAATACACATGTCAAAGTTAGAGTCAGAAGAAAAGTTTATTAGAAAAGGGATAATACTCCACAGAGTGTGGTCTCCTCTCAGAGACAGAGAGAGGGACGGTGAAACAGAGTAAAGTCACTGAGCAGGATGTGGAAAGGCAGTGAGTAGGGGCACTGAGAGGGACCCAGAGGGACAGAGACAATAGAGAGAATGAGGACAGTGAGAGAGACAGTAAAGGCACTGAGAGGGATCCTGAATGTTCAGGGAATTCAGTTTATATGTCATTCTTTAGTTCATGCAAGTTATAGTTTAAAAGACTTTGTTTACCCATTTCTTTTTATAAGAATGTACAGTGAGGAAGGGGAAGAGTATGTAGCGTGAAAAGGTAAGAATGTGTAGAGCGAAAGGCCTGCTGGCAGTTACCAGCCTTTAATCCATAGGTTCCCCATAGTTTTAGCCATAGAGAATGACACTGTTGATTCCTGTTTCCCCTTCTCAGATGTGGGTAATGGATTGTTAGCAATCCCAGAAGAACTCTTTCTTTGTTTTAAAGGTGTCCTCCTGGCCTGGCTTCAGGGCTGATCAGCATATTGCAGCCTCTGATTGTGGTTTGATTAACCCCTTAATTCTCTTGCTTCCTCCCTACATTATTCTGACAAGATGGCCTCAGAGCGGGCTTCCCAGCAAGCTGGGCTAGTCCGAGAGATCAGCTCCCACTGCCCACACCCTGCACCTCTCTTACTGTGCTGGCGCAGCCCCTGGACGCCTTTTCGGAGTGGCCTTGCAATGCCCCATTTTGCTCTCTTCATGGGACTTTAAGCCACGGGAATCATCTTGTCCCCTCAATTAGCGTTCCCCACTAGGACGGAGCTCCGCGAGAACAGAACCTGCCCACAGGTTGTCCCCACTCCGGCATGAAGCACTATAGCTTCATGCCGGAGTGGGGACAAGTGCTGCTCTGTGACCACAGGCTCACACACACTGCCTGGTGCTTTCTGTTGTTCTGTGCTGTGCACGAAATGATGTGTCTACACTCAAAGCTGTTCAGGCTGTGATGCTGGCCAAACCGCTCTATGAAACAGGCATTTTCCCTGCACTGCTGAATCACAAGGCCTTAATCGCTCACCCCATGCAGCACAGCAACCTACGCCTCTCAAAGGGAAGCTGTCTTGCACTCGGACGTATTTCCCTCTACTGGCCAGCAGAACAACATGTGCACAGCCTAACATTCATTCTGTTTGTCAGTTGAGGCTGCAGTGTGCTCCCATCTACCTTCAGGAGTCAGGCTGGGATGGTGTACCTCGGGCTGTACCCGGATTCCCTGCTCTACCTTGTTCCCCAGTTGGCTTCATAGGAAAGCTGCTGGAGCTTTCTCTCCCTGAATCTGCTGGGCCTTCCTGTCTGAGGACCACGTAGGGGTCCAGGCATCATCACAGACTCTGTGGAGTTGTGTGTGTGTGTGTGTGTGGGGGGGGGTGATGTGGAGACAAAATCGGATCATGAAGTCACCTTGTCAACTAATATGCTGCCTCCACAGCTCAGCATCTTTGCTTCTGGGGTGTCCCTTTCCTGTGCCTGCTTCCTGGCAGAAGAAACACCAGACTTGGGACCAGTTCTGTGACCCCAGGAACTCCCGAGACATAAGAACAAGGGTGATGGGCTGAAAGTATTCTGAACTCAGGAAGGCCTGGGGGTCCTCTTCACCCCAGGAAGCCCAACCCCAGACCCCGGGCACCTGCTCAGCTCCCAATACAGGAGTGTTCAAAACTGCTATGTCAACAGAGGCACCTGTGTGCCCAGATCCTCCTTATTGGGCCCTGCTCCACCAGTTCCACTCCAATACCCCACCTAGAATCACTGCCAAACCAACTTGCCCACAGGGAACCGCAGGAGCACTCACTGTGGGTGGGAGGAGGGGGAATGAAGTGCAGGGAGGATGGGCCAGAATCATCCTGGTGTGTGGCCTGGAGGGCTTCCTGGAGGAGGTGGAGATCAAAACCCCTGAGGTTAGGGGTGGAGCTGTTGACTTGGCTGATGCAGCCACCTGGTTGGAATGCTTTGAGGTATTAGGGCATAAGCTACCTTAGGATAGCTGAGTAGGGGCAGAGCTGGGAGACTTAGGCAGGATGTGGGGCTTCACCTGGGGAGGGGCCACTATGCCATCTTAGTCCTGATGTCTGCCTTGAATGGGTGAGAAAAACAACGTTTTGGATGGGTGACTTAACTCCTAGAGTCTGCTTCATCAGCTGTAAAATGTTGTGCTTCCTTAGCAGGCTGTTGCTAAGATTGGTTCTGTGTCTAGGACACCTTTGGTGGGTTCCGGGACAGCTGTTACGATTGATAACCAGATGACATGGAAACGTCCGTTCTTCCATCCTGAGACAGTGGAGGGCACCTTTACTGCCACCAGGTTCCTGGGGCACTCCGAGGCCAGGGTCTGGGAGGAACAGTACATGACCACAACAAGAATGAGCAAACTCATGTGTTCAAATGTCCCTTATCTGGACTCAGGCCCTGTTGTCACTTGGTCTCCATTGTAAATGAAGGCATGATACAAAGGACATAGGTTTGTAGTATTAAGAGGAGGGTGGCATAGTGCTCACAGCCGGGTCTCGTGTTGGACATAAACTGTCAGAGGACATCAGCATTGGATCAGGCTGCTCCATGACCATGATGGCTCCAAAAGAAACATGACCCCTCTATGATCACATCTGAACACAGATGAACATGGACATGACCCTATCCTCGAAAAGGACCAAACACCCATGTCCCGGCTGAAGGAGGGACAGGTGTCCTTTACCAGTCATGTGGGAGCCTCACCTCATTGGCCTTCCTTTTGATGAGTTAAAACGCTGCACTGGGATGAATAGTGTCCCCCAAAATTCACATCCACCCAGAACCTCAGCGTGTAACCTTATTTGGAAATAGTCTTTGTAGATGTAATTCGTTAAAATGGGGTCATACTGGATGGTGAATTTAGGGTGGTCCCTAAACCCAATGACTGGTGTCCTTATAAAAAGAGGATAAAAGGCAGAAGCACATAGGGGGAGAGGCCATGTGGAGAGGGAAGCAGAGACTGCAGTGATGTGGCCACAAGGCAAGGAACACCAAAGATTGCCAGCAACAACAGAAGCTCAGAGAAAGGCCCAAGACACTCTTTCCCTGGGGACTTCAGAGGAAGCACGGCCCTGCCCACACCTTGATTTGGGGTTTCTGCCCTCCAGAACTGTGAGAAATCAACTTTCTGTTATTTTAAACCACCCAGTTTGTGGTCCTTTGTTAAGGAAGCCCCAGGAAATTGAGAAAGGCACTCAGTCACAGAGTCACACTTCTTCCTGACAGCATACGGCCCAGGGAAAAGCCCCTTGCCCAACACTGGCCTGAACCCACAGCCCTTTCTAACACCCTCCTACTGAGATACCTACGTCTCTATGCTGCATGTTCTTCGTGGCTGCGAGGAGCATAAAGCCACCTTATTCAACCACAGGTGTGTTCCTGGTGACTTTGGCAGGAGGGCAGCATCAGGCCCAAATGCTATGGTGTACTTGACTCTTTGATGCAGTGGGGTCCAGAGACGGCAAAGCCACAACTGGATACATCCGGGGGGCCCTGTGTCTCTGGGGCCTTCTCCTCCCTGATCCCAGCAAGCCCAGCCGGGCACTTGGTGACAGGTGCCTGGCACTGCCAGCACTGCCTACTCTTGTCCTAGCCTCCCTCCTCCCCCCAGGACATAAACTAACACCTCAGCTTTCATTATCTCAAAGCACACAGAGAAACCTCACATGAGGCCTAATGTCCCACTAATGGGCAGGGAGGCTGCAGCCCTTGTGTGCCCAGTGCTGGGAGTAATTCACTGTAGCGCCACTTGAGAGCTGACATATTGGAGCTATTGATTTTCCCTGGGAAGATCAATATGGGGTGTGTGGGGACGGGCAGGTCCACCGCCTTCTGCAGGGCAGAGCCTTTTTCCTGGGGACTGAAGCCTGACAACAGGGGTGGGGGCTGGCGGGGATAGGATGGGCACAGAGCTCTGAAAGGCCTGATACTGCCCTAAACAGGAGGCTGGCTGGGACCAGATGCTGAGACATATGCTCAGGCTCCAGGCCTGGCAGCCTGAGTGCCTCAGCCCCCAGCCCCACTCCAGGGGCCCACTGGGCGGCAGGGGGCTTAGGAGACTCACTCCACCCAACACTGGCTGGACATGTGTAGGCAGTGATTCTAGCAGTGATTCAGTATGTCTCTCTACTGATCCAGGGTCCCCCTCAGAGTGCCTCACCAGTAACAAAAGACAGAGTTCAGCCTCCAACTGCCAGACTCCAGGGTTCATCATGAACACGGCTCAGAGGCAAGGAGGAAGATAATTCATTGACACCTAGGAAGCCCCCTGATCTGCTTCATAAATCCCTCTCATGCCTGTGCCGCACTTATACCCTTAGACGGTGCCTTGTTGGGCCCCATCATTGATTTCTGGGACTGTGCAAGAGCACCCTCCCCAGTCTCGGGTCTGAGGCCGCCCTTATCCAGATGCCTACTCTACACCTATGTGCTCTGGCTTCTCCCCCATTCTATAAGTCTCTGTCCTAGATGGAGTTTTCCTCCTTGGTCTCTGGTCAGGCAGAAAAAAGCACTGGGATTATGACAGCAGAGAAGGACAAGGATCTGGCTGTCTATAGATAGTATTCCTATGGCTGACACGAGTGAACATTTCTTTAGTGGGCCACTTGTGGGACCCAAAGCCCCTGATAAGGTTCTAGCATCACTGACCGGGGGCCCTGAGATAGAGGCCAGGAAGAAAAAGTAGACCTGTGGGGTAGGGGGTGAAAACAAGAGCCCTCAGGAGGGAGTGGGCCTTGGGAGCGATAACCGTCATGGGCCCTCCTCCCTATGAAAGCTCCATCCTCAGATTTGGTTCCAGTGACAGAGGGAAGAGTTGAGTGTCTTGGCTCCCTGAGGCGTGGAGGAAGGTCCAAATTCCACAGCCAAGCTATGAGGTCCTGCAGGCCACCCAATCCCACTGTCCAGCCAATGCTTCCAGCTGTGTTTCCTTTTGCTGCTAAAACAAATGAACAAAATTGAGTGGTTTAAAACAACACCGATTTATTACAGTTCGATCCAAAATGGGTTTCCCTGGCTGGAAATCAAAGTTTCTGCTGGAATGTGCTCTGGAGGCTCCAGGAGAGAATCACTTCCTTGCACTTTCTAGATTCTATAAGCTGTTTCATTCTTTAGTTCAGTGGTCCCCAACCTTTCTGGCACCAGGGACCAGTGCTCCTATGAGAGTCTAACGCCTGATGATCTGAGGTAGAGCTAAGGCGGTGATGCTAGTGCTGGGGAGTGGCTGCGAATATAGATGAAGCTTCGCTCACTGGCTGCTCGCCTCCTGCTGTGCAGCCTGGTTCCTAACAGTCTACGGACTAGTACTGATCCATGGCCTGGGGGCTGGGGACCCCTGCCTTAGCTCATGGCCCTTTCTGCTTTCAAAGCCAGCAGTAACCCTGCTTCTGTTGTCACATCTCCTCTCTGACCCTTTTGCCTCCCTCTTACAGGGATCCCTGTGATGACATTGGGCCCTCAAGATAATCTAGGATTATCTCCCATTCAGGGTCCTTACCTCCATCACTTCTGCAGAGTCTTTTTGTCATGTGAGGCGACATATCTAAATTTCCCAGGGATTAGGGCATGGATGCATTGGGCCATCATTCAGTCCACCACAAAGGTGCCAGCTCCTGGAGGTCTGGGTCTTTTCCAGGCTGTCCTCTCTGCAGGAACACCTTCACTTCCCACAGCTTGGTGAGCTCCTGCTCCCATCAGTACTCCACGAACGACCTTCTCTGGTCACAGGGGCCAGGACCTTCTCGAGGGCAGGGCTGCCTTTCTCAGTGCCTCTACACCCAGTGCCCAGCCAACACCTGGCACAAAGGAGGGCCAGAAACCAAGCCTAAATGCCCTCTTGGGGCCTCCATCCAGACTGTACTCCCGTCTGGCCCCTCAGCTGCTGGGCTGAGCGAGGTGGAGTCCCTAAACATGCAGATCCTTGCCCCTGGCCTTTCTTGACCAGCAGCAGGGGGCGCTGTGGCCACAGTCTGGGCAGCTGCTGAGGGAACCCTGGGGTCTAGGGACTGATCATGTCTGAGGAGCTCCCTGAGCCAGCAGGGGGCAGGAGCAGTACCTGGGCAGGGAGGGAGCCTAGGGGCCTGAGCAGCCCTAAAGCCACCTAGGACCCAGCTGTCGTAGCTGACAGCTGGGCTACGCTGGGTCAAGGAGCCAGCCGTGGCTGGGGCAGGACCACCCCACAGCCAGGACCTGAACAACAGTGTCATTGGACCCCAGAGTCTCAGAGCAGAACTGTGGCCATGCCTGAGGTCAGTCTCTGGGAGACCAAGGTCCAAAATAGATGGACTCATAGGACTGATCCCAGCCAGATGCCCCTCACGTGGGGCATGGCCTCACCCCAAGGTAAGCTGAAAGGGCCGTATTGACCAATTGTATCCATAGGCCTTATGGAGGCCTGGCCTATGACACATTCATCCCCTCTCCCTGCAGCCTTCCCCTCAGGCCTGCAGGAGCTCTACCCCACTGCCCTCTCCCCAGTCCTACCCCAAGCAAACAACATTGGTAGCCTCTGAGACCCACTCACGGCAGGTCACCAGCCTGGCTCAGAGTGGGTCCTGTTCTTGGGAATGGAACTTTTCATTTTCTTTTCACTCTTCCAAAGCCAGGGTTCCTGGCTACAGGCCAAGCACTGAGCGCCTGCGTGGGGCCCTCCAGATGCCAGAGAAATGACTAGCAGCAATCAGCACTGCAGCCCGCACTTGCAGGAAAGGCCTAGGTGTCACTGGGTGGATGAGGAGTCATCCCCAACCTGAAGGGGGTGAAGCCTGGAGCTGAAGAGCAAGGACCCAGGAAGGGGTGAAATAGCATCTGTTACCGGTGGAAGAGTAGTCCCCGCAGGGGGGAGATCGAGGACCATGAATGACGATGGGGCCGAAGGGCCAGGCACACACCACACTGAGAGGGGGCTGCTGTCCTGTCCTCAGAACTTGGACCACGGGCATCTTTGGGAGCCACAGGGGATGGGACTCGCGAGTCTCCCAGCTGGCACCACATGGGCTGTTCCAGGGGAGCAAAGCACCAAGCAGTTGCCACAATGAAGTGGGGGCCAGAAATGGAGGGCCCTTACTGGACTGAATAGTGTTCCCTAAACTCAAGTGCACCTGAACATCAGAGTGTGACTTTATGTAGAGATCGGAGTTTTGCAGATGTGATCAAGTTAAGGATCAAAAGTCAGGCTAGAGCGGGGTGAGCCCTGATCTATTGACTGTGTCCTTGTAAGATGAGGGAGACGTGGATACAGGCACTCAGGGGAACGGCTGAGTGACCATGGGGCAAAGGTTGGAGGGATGCAGCTATAAGCTAAGGAATGCCAAGTGTTGCCAGCTGATGACCCCAGACTTCAGGAGAGAGGCATGGGACTGATTCCCCCTAGAGCCTCCGGAAGGAACCAGCCCTGATGACCCTGGATTTTGGACTTCTGGCCTCTAGACTGTGAGAGAATCCTTCTCTGTTGTCCTCAGCTGCCCTGTTTGTGGCGATTGGTTACGGCAGCCCCAGGATACTCGTGCAAAATCACGGGACTGGGCCACGTAGGAGGGGGGCCGGGGAGGGAGGGGGTTGGCAGGGGCAGACCCTCTGGGGTCCTGCCTGTAGTTGTAACCCATCGAAGAAGCACAGTGAGGAAACCCACCACCACCCCAGGCAATTTCCACAAGGCTGGCGGGGCTACCAAGCCCCCCAAAGGAAGGCGTGGAAGCCAAAAAGGGAACCAGAGAAGGTGCTATCTCAGTCTGGACCCTGGGGACAAAGCCCTGGGGGCGGGGGGTGGGGAACTGGAGTTCAATTGTAGCTCTGGAATGGGCAAAGGCTCAGAGGTCCCCACTAGCATGAGCCCCACACCTGGGCCCTGGCTGGAGATCCCTGGCCTCCCTCCCTTGGCCTTCTCAGATGCTGCTGCTGGCCCAGAGTCCCGTTCACTCAGACACTGCACAAGCAGGATGTCCTCTAGAGAAGGCTACTCCAGAAGTCAAAATAGCATGAAATTTAATTTTCCACCTATTTGACAAGGCTTGGTTGGGCCCCAATCAGCAGCAGAGATAAGGGTCCTCTGCCGAGTGTGAGCCAGCTGGGCGCTCTGCAAACACTCTACGGTCCCCAGGCAGGCTGAGGCTCCCCCCGCCAGGCTCTGGTTGCCCGGCGCTAAAGCAAACGGACTCTATTTGCCCAGTCTGTGATGACAATGCAGTCACCAAATATTTGCCAGTCCAGCCGGCTGCGGAGCCTGGCTATAAATGCTTGAGCCCAGGTGGAGGTGGGCCTGCCCAGCAGAGCTGGAGACCTCACAGGTAGGAGCCGGGTGGGGTGGCGGTCAGGGAGGGTGCTGGCGATGGGGTCTAGCCTCCTCCCGTCCTGGGAAGGCTGTGGGCCCTTCTGCCCAGGCAGTCTTTGGGGACCCACTGGGAGGGGTCACCAGCAGGGCTGGGCAGGGCCGGACTATTGAGACCAGCGACAGGAAAGTCTTGGCTCCTCATCATGAGCGACCACCCCTACAACCCACCACTGGGGCCACTAGACACCCTTGCATGGAAGAAGGGCCTCAGCATTGTGAACGAGATTGGGAGTACAGCATAGTGGGGGGCTGAAGGGAGGAGGGGAGGCCTGTGCACTCCCCAGCTCTGCCTGACTCTGAGTGATGCCTGTGGACTTGCCAGGCCCCCTAGGGGGTGTTTTCTGACAAGCTAGGAGCTCCCTCTCCCTCCGTCCACACCACCTTCCCTTCCTTTCTCCCTCTTCCCTAGGCTCACCCACCTGCATCCCAGCTGCGAAGGGGCATGCGGGATGTGTCCGGCGTGGGGGACACTCCAGCATTCAGAATCAGCCCTCACTTGGCTGTGGGCCAAGGGGAGAACCAGCTGAACCACTGACAGAGTCCTCCCCAAATCCCCTCCTTGCCCTCCTGAGTCCCATCCCCACAGGCCTCTCTCATTCACCCCTCACTCCCCTGACAGGTAACAACAACAACAACAAAAAGCCTGGGACGGTGGCTGCACTTATTAGAATTAGACAGGATGAGAGAATACCTGGCTCTGAAGTCCTCCGAAGCTACAAAAGTTCTAGGTCTCGAGGCAGCCAGACCCAGCTCCTGGGTTCAGCATGGGCGTCTCAGGGATGGTGGGAAGCTCCCAACCCGAGACTCCTGAGAGGGGGCCAAAGGCTCCCCAACCAGTGAGCCTGTTTATTACGAGCCATAGCAACCCCCACACTGGGACAAGAGCTCTGCTCTTCAGGGCCCCCACCCCACTCATGTCCCAGCCCCTGGGTGGCTTGGCTTCCCACCTCCCCTGCTTCTTTCTCCTGTGACTTCTCTCCCCCAGTGGATTATCCCAGAGGCACCACTCCACCATGCACCCTCCCTCCCTGCTGACTGTTCTCCCTACAAGACAGGACACGCTGCTTGTAGGGCCGGTGGCCATTCCACAGGCCACTGGCTGTTCTAAACCCCTCAGTCTGTACTCTGCAGGCTCTCCCCCACCCGACTCCTGCCATGCCCGCTGCCATGGTGCCTTACAGCCCTCAGTCTCTCTCCAAATCTCACCTACTTCTGAGGTTGGCGCTCTCTCTAAGGACAAGTGGCCATATAAGCCTGCAGTGGCCAGTTCTGCCAGGAGGGCTTTGGGCCCTGACTGATAACCTGTCTCCTCTCCACCTCCCTCTCCAGTGGGTGTCTGCTGTCCCAGAGGCCCCAGAAGCTCTGACGTGGAGGAGATGGCCACAGGTGTGATTCGGCCTCTCTGTGACTTCCGGCTGCCCCTACCATCCTTTGGGCCCTTCCTGCCTTCAGACCAGGAGCCCCCAGACACTTCTGAGGAAGAGGAGGAGGGAGAGGAAGAAGAGGATGAGGAGGAGGAACTGGAGGGTGAGGAGTCAGGGGGCCATAGTCCAGCTCCCCAGAGCTCAGATTGGGCCATGGCTGGCCCAGAAGAGGCCCCTCTAGGTCCGAGCAGCCCCGAGATGCCACTGCAGCTGCTGCGGTTCTCCGAGCTCATCAGCGGCGACATCCAGAAGTATTTTGGTCGCAAGGAGAAGGGGCAGGACCCAGATGCTTGCGACATCTACAGCGATAGCCGCCTGGCCAGCAGCTCAGCCAGGGAGCTCTACTGCGCAGATCTGATGCGTCTGGCCCAAGGTGGGTCCCCAGATGACAACGAAGCTTCCAAGCCCAGGGTCCACTTGCCCAGGGGTCCCGAGAGGCAGGTGTGTGGGACAGGCCTTGGAGGGGACAGTGCACAGCCACTAGGGCCCTTGGCTGAACTGTTCGACTATGGGCTGCGACAGTTTTCAGGGACCAGGTCGTCAGCTGGCCGCCGGGTAAGGCTGGAGCAGAAGTATGGCCACATCACCCCCATGACCCAGAGAAAACTGCCCCCCTCTTTCTGGAAGGAGCCAGCACCCAGCCCCCTGGGCCTGCTGCACCCTGGCACACCGGACTTCAGTGACCTGCTGGCCAGTTGGTCAGCAGAGGCTGGCCCTGAGCTGCCAGGTGGGGGCGCCCAGACCTTGGAGGGGGGGCAGCTAGCCGAGGCCTAGTGACAGGGCAAGCAAGGGTCAGTGGGGGTGAGCGGGGGCAGCAGTGCTCTGGACTATCCTTATAGCTTGTCCTGGGAAGAGCCTGAGGGCCCTCCAATGTAGGTGGCCACCAGGAGAACAAACCAGCTCAAATGGGAACTTTCCAGGCCTGAGATGGGGAGGACAGGGCAGGTGCTGCTGCCCCTCAGAGACTGTGCCCACCCAGGCCAACCTCTAAGTTTCCCAAGGGCAGCCCTCCCATTGCCCGCCCACCAGCTGGTCCCAGGTGGCCCCTCCTCAAGGCCCCCAAGCAGGTGGGCTGGCCAGCCACCCAGATGAGCCAAGTGTTTTCTTGGAGAAGCAGGAGGAGGGGTTGCTGCTGAGTGTATGAGCAAATACACTGTTTGCTTCCTCGATTAGGGCAGGAAGAGCTGTTTCTCTGGCAGGGCACCCCGCAGGTGTGAAGGGCAAGGTTGGCAGCCATGGATCCTGAGACTAGCCTGGCCTGGCTCTTGGGGGGGCCCCAGCCAGGAGTGTGTGGGTGGGGGTCCCAAGCCATTATGCCTGTTGGCAGGAAGCCCCAGGAAAAAGGTTGGGCCTGGTGCTCTTCTGGGCTTGGACAAGAGAAGAGGATTCTGGGAGTCTAGGGCCGGGTCCTCTTGGTCACTCCCACTGCCCAGGCCTCCCAACTCCCTGGAAGGAACTCCAGGTTCTGATGGGTACAGAAACTGGCACATTTATTTCTGGGAAAGGGGCAAGGATATGAGCTGGTGGGCAGGCTCCTGGCCGAGGGACCTCTCCAAGACTGCTCTTGGCTTCTGCTGGACCATCAGATTCATGAGGATCGCCTTCCACTGAAGCCACCTGTCCGGAGACACAGCTCATGGCCCACTGACCTCAGGACCTGTCCCAGCCCTGAACCCAGACCTGGAGGGGTCTCCAGAAGGCTCCCCACTGCTCACTTCAAGGCCTGATATACGCCCCAGCGGTTCACAGGGACCACCTCGTCAGGGGCCACATCCTTGATGAAGAACTGCTGTCTCACCAGGGACATGAGGACCTTTCTGCTGCCTAGCGTCAGGGCCCATGGGCCCTCTTCACTCCACAGGCGCATCAGGCTCTCCCTCAGGGTGGCCATCTCCTCCATGCGCTAGGACAGAGGCCGGCGTATGTGGGGGAGGGACTGATGTGGGAATGTAGGAATAGGACTGAGGGGTTGGAACAGCAGACGGGATTATCTCCCTCTGGGCAAACCAGGGCCTTATCTGCCTGGAAACGCTGCCCAGGACAGACACGCAGACCGACAGATGGACAGCTGAGGAGACCGAAAGCTAGAGGGGTAGGGAGGCTGGAAGAGGCAAGGGGGGCTGGGAGTCAGGCTCTGTACAGAGAAAGTGACCCATCCTCTGGGCCTGGGAGCCCCTAGAGCCTTTGGTGTAAGGGCCTGTCCCACCGGTCCAAGGCCACCTCTCACCAGCTTGGTTTCCGAATTAAACTTGAGGTTTTGGATGGTCTTGTTGTCCTGGACGTTGTTTTCCAGTTTCATTATTTGGTTCTGAAACTAAACACGCCCCCCGCCCTAGTTCATGGGCATAGAAGCAGCTCCTACCCCAATACCCCGGGGCAGGAACTGGCCTCTGACACTAGGGTCCTCTCCCCTCAATGGGACCTGGGGGCATCACTCAACCCAGTGATCAGGTAGGATTTGGCCAGTGCTTAGGATCGCTCTTCTCACCATGATTGCTGATGCCTCCAGCATTTGGGGCTCCAACAGTGCCCCCACTTGGAACTTCCTTTCAAAGGCTGAGATATGGGGAGCCCCCCGCCAGCAGGACGGCTGGTTCTGTGAACCTTCCCGGGGACCCCTCTGCAGGGGCTGCCCGCTGTCTGAACCAGATGGCCTCCCCTTCTATTGAGCATGACAGACACAAGGGTGCGAGGCGGGTACCGTGGCCAGCTTGCCCTGGATTTCGGCAATCTTCCGCCCAGGGTTGCCCTCCCTGAGCAGATGCACAGATGACAGCAGCGCAGCCAGCTCCTGCCGCATGGCCCCAACCTCGAACTCTCTGTGGGCACAGGAGGCTGAGGCTGCCAGGCTCTGGGGGAAGTGCCTGGGGGTGGGGGGCAGGGGAGGTAGAAGGAGAAGGCCCTGGGTAGAGCAAGGGGCACTCCACTTTACCACCCCTCCAGTGGGGGTTCCCAGCAGATGACAGAGGGACAGCCTTGGAGATCTGTTCAGGCTGCCCCCAACAGGGGCCAAGACAGGGCTGAGGAAGGGCTGAGGCTGCCATAGGTACCAGGAGCTCATGGAAGAGTGCCCGTGAGAAGCTTTGTTGGTACAGCAAGGTGGTTCTGAGATAGCTGTACCTTCTCAGGGTGGGGACCAGCTCAGCCCCTGATGGTCAGCTCACTGGAGCCCGCTCCCCTCCCCAGGGCTCACAGTCCTGCCTGGCTGAGGCTGGGAGGCAGGCCTCACCTGGCTTTGCCCTCAGCAGAAATCTTGAGGTCTGAGTCACTTTTATGCAAGATGCATCTGTCAGAGACAGCTTCTATCTGAAACGGAACCAGGGTTGGGGGCGGGTCGGTAGCTAAGGGCAGCAGGGAGGAAAGGTGCGCTCTTGGCCTCTCACCCACCTGCCGAGGCAGGCTGTCCACTGTCTCCTGCACCTCCCGCAGGTGCGCCTGAGCCTCCTTTCGACACTGTGCCAGGCCCTCCAGCGATCTCCGCTCCGCACCTTCCCACTCACTCTTTGCCTGGGAAAAGGATACCCAGTGAGGCCAGAGCCCAGACAGCGACGGTGGACAGACAGACAGACAGACTGGGCACACCTGATTCACAGCATGTGCACACAGGCCACACACAGCCCGGGACAGCCACATACACTCCAGGGACCCAGGTCCTCCTGGGCAGGGCCACTAGGCTGAGCAGAGACACATCTCTAAGAAGCAGGCCTGGCTTAGCCCTCTCCCCCCACCAACCCCAGCTGTCCACCAGGAGTTAGCAGGGACAGGGACAGAAAACAGATGGCCTGCCCGCACCTGCAAGAGAGGGAATACAGGGCAGGCCCAGAGAACCTGGCCCCAAAGCCAAAGGCTAAACATGTTCACAGCAGTGCCATCCACATCGCCAAAAAGGGCAGCAGCCCAGTGTCCATCGGCTGACGAATGAATAAACAAACTGTAGTCCATCACATAGTGGAACAGTACTCAACCACGAAAAGGGATGGAGCACTGACACATGTTACAACACAGATGGACCTCAAAAAACGTCATACTCAGTGAGAGAAGCCAGACACAGAAGGTCACATAGTATGTGACCCCATTTCTATGAAATGTCCAGAACAGGCAAATCCAGAGATAGACAGCAGATAGTAGGTGCCAAGGGCTGGGGGAGGGGGATGAGGAATGACTGCTAATTGGGACAAGATCTCCTTTTGGGATGATGAAACCTTCTAAAAGTGATTGTAGTTGTGGTTGTACAACTCTGAATATATGAAAACCACTGAATTATATACGTTAAAGGGATGAATTATATGGTGTGTGAATTAAGCCTCAATATGCTGTTACAAAAAAAGAGAAAAAATAAGCCGCCTTGGAGCCCCCTGTGTGGTTGGGTCTCTGGGGCCTCTGAACATCTCAGTAGCTGACCCTGGGCCACTCTGCCCTGAACAGAAGGTCTCTGCAGCTCAGGGCCCCATAGGCCTTGTAGACAGTCATTGGGTGGGCTTGAGATCCATGTGTCAGGCCTCTACCCTCAGAGAGCCAGAATAGTACCAGGACCCCACCTGTCTAGGCTGCGATTCCCCCAGGTAGCACTGCAGCCTTACCTCATGCAGCCTCTGGATCAGCGTCTGTTCCTGTAGGTCCAGCCTCCAGCTCAGGGCCAACAAGTGGTCACTCAGATCCTTCACCTGTCTGACCAGCTCAGCCACGGACACCTCCAGGGCCTGGCTCTTCTCTCGGAGCTGTGGGAGGCTGGGCTGAGCGTGGGTGCCTATGTAGGTGGGACCCCCCTCCCCCCGCCCGCAAGAGACCTGACTAGGCCTCTGTTGCCCTCACCAGCTCCAGTGCGTTGTGCATCTCCTGCCGGGCCATCTCGCCAGCCAGCTGCACAGCCTCCAGGTTCTCCTGCAGGTAGGCGGTCAGCTCCCCAGCCTGGCTCTCCTCCAAGTGGCCCTTGGCATCCCTGGGGATTGGGGCCACTGAGAGGGACTATCTCTCAGCCCTCAGAGCTGGGCCAGGGAGGGGAACCTGGCTACTGGCTCCAGAACCTTCCAAGAGACCCCAGGGAGCAGTAGAGGGAGTGTCATCACAGGAGCCACCAAGATGGAGCTGTGTCTATCATTGCCATACAGAGTTCTCTCATGAGGGGCAGGCTAGAAGCGGGCAGCTACTCTGTCCTGGGGGCCCCACTGGGTTAAGCACTGGGCTCAGGGTCTGGGAAGAGGGGCCATTCTCATCCACCTGGCCTGACAACTCCCATTCCCTGGCCGTGGCCTCATTCAGATACCTACCGGGCCTTCTGCTCAGCCAGTAGGACACGGTTCAGCGACACCTGGTTCTGGCGCACAAACTTGGTCAGCTGGACCACAGCCCTGTCCAGGCCCCAGCACTGCTCTAGGAGGTGGGACTCTTCCTGCTGTGGTACAGAGGTGGCCCTGAGACCCATGTCTCCTCCCTCAGGTGCCCAGTCCATGCCCCACCTGCACTGCTCACCTTGCACTGCCCCCGCAGGGCCCGCACTCGCTCCTCTGCCAGCTCCTGGAGCTTCTGCCACCTATTCTCCAGCTCCTCCCGCAGGCTGCTCTCTGCCTTTAGCCGCGTGCTCTCTGAGGACTTCATTCTCTGCAAAAGACCCCACTGGTCACGGCGAGCCAGGTGAGCGGGGGTCACGGTAGAGCCCCATTGGCCAGTAGGCTCCCACCTTCTCTAGGGCCAGGAAGCTCTTCTGCAGGAAGCCGCACAGCTTGGCCTCCCTCTTGAGGAAGCGGAGGCTCATCTCCTCGCCAAGCTTGGTCACCTGAGCCTGTGAAGGGTGGGGGCCACATGGTCATCATGCTGCCACCTGTGCTGGGCATCCTCCTCCCATAGCTGCCCCCCGCCCACAGTGCCATCAGGGACTCCTTTTCTTGCCCAAACATCTTCATCAGAGGGGACTCTGGGTTCTATGTCCCTAGTTATCTGGGAGCCTAGCAGAGTTGGGCCCACCACATTCTCAGGAGGAAGGCAGGGCAGGCAAGGGCCACATGTGTCCCCAGAGGGTCAGGCACAATGATTGTGAAGGGTCTGCAAACCAAGCTCACGTAGGTTCGGAATATACTTGGTGCCCACAGTAGTGACCACCAGATACTACCCAGGGAAGGAGGCATGGCAGCCACCAAATCACACCCCAAGTTTGGAGTCTCAGGAAGGGAGGCTGAGTGTATGCATGAGCACATACTTGTGCACTCATTCATGCACACATGTGCAAACACACACACATGCGCACTCATGTACATGAGGGCACACATAAACATAGCACACTCATGCACACATGCAGTGTACAACCATGTGCACATACATGCTTACGTGTGCACATATAAACACAATGCACACATGTACGTGTGCACACACATGCAGTCATGCAGACACACCCTTTACCCTTGACCTCCAGGCCTGAATGGGGCCCTTTCCCTGCTCTCTCTCCCTTCCTGCTATATCAAGGGTCTCAGGGTATAGGAGACAGGGGAGTTAAGGCCCAGCTCAGCTCTCTCTCCCAGCCTCACACACCCATGGGGCATGCAGGGTTCTGGCTGGAGGCACCTTCTCTGAGGCCAAAGAGCCCTCTGGGAGAGCTCCTATAGCCCACAAGGCAGGTGTGCCCCAGCCCCGGCAGCCTCCCCGCCCCATGCATGGTGATCTGGAACAGGGCTGGGCAAACTTTCTGTAAAGAGCCAGAGAGTAGATATTTCAGGTTTATGGATCATAGAGCCTATGCCACAGCTCCTCAGCTCTGTGGTTCTAGCATAAAAGCAGCCATGGACAATAGTAAACAAGTAGGAGTGGCTGTGTGCCAATAAAACTTTATTTAAAAAAAACAGGCAATGGGCTGCAACTTGCTGATCCTGACCCTAGAGTGTACCTTGGGAAGAGGCAGGTGCCCCATGAAGTGCCTGGCACCTCGAGAATCCCTGGGCCCAATGCCTCTGGAGCTCCTGGCTGGTGGGCACCAAGCAGCCTCTCAAGGGAACCGAGAAACTAACTTCCCAAAGGGCAGCAAGAGAGAACGCCACCAAAGCTGGGCAGCTGAGCTATGTGGGCAGCAGCTGGGGCCTCCCTTGTGTGCAGCTCAGTCCCTGGTCTCTATTTGCAGAGCTGAAGAGGCTGCCTGGTCCCCTGCCCCACCTTCTAAGGCCACATGCAGGAGGGGAAACCACACCAGCCTAGGAGTAGGACCACTGGGACACATGTCTTCAGGAAGGTAACTTCCACTTCACATGGAGAGAAGCACCAAGGTCGAAAATGGCAAAGGAAGAAGCTTTAGGCTACGATATTCTATTTCTTGATCTGGATGCTGGTTACACGGGAGGGGGAAGAGGAGGAGCAGCCCCTGAGAGAGTGCTAACAACAGAACTTTCTGTGATTAAGAAGGTGCTCTGTCTTGGTGCCACCCCACACATGGCCATTTAGGATTTGAAAAGCGGTTGATGTGACGGAGGAACTGAGTTTTCAATTGTCTAACACGATAGCTAATTTCAATATATAGAGCCAAATGTGGCTCGTGGCCACTATATTAGATAGCCCAAGATTCGGGGGTTGCCCCCAGGTCTGATTACATGGACAGAACTAAGACAAAAGCTGGAGCAAGGGAAGAACCACAACAGGAAGGACATAGGCTGGGCTGGACTGGCAGTGCTGGGGTCTCTTCTGTATGGACCCTCTTGTCAGCAGCTCAGCTGGCAGCCCAGATGCAAGGGCCCTGCCTAAGTACCTGCATCCTGGCCACCTCATAGTCCACCCTCTGGCTGGCCTCCTCTTGGCTCTTCTGCAGGGCACTGCAGGCCACCTGCCGGTCCTGCTCCTCCTGCTCCAGCTTCCCAGCCAGCTTGGTTAACCTGTGGGCACCGGCCAAAGGTCACAACAGCTCAACCCATGGAGGGTCAGGCTTGGGAGCCACAGGGAGGCTAGTGGGGTCTCTGGACTTTGAGAGTCCTTCTCAGGCCAAGGCTGGCATCTGGGGGTTCTAGGCTGAGCTACAGGTCTGTGGAGAAGAAGGTACACAGCCTTCCTGGGTAAACAGAGGAGGCAAGATGTTGGCTTCCCTGTCTCTACCTGGGAGGATAAGAGCTGGGCCCCAGTGAGCCTGACCTATGGGAAAGGTGGGGACCTCTATGTTCAAGTCTCTTTTTCCCACAGAGGGTCCACAGGGGTCTGAGGCTCACCCATCAACCAGCAGCTTGGCACTGAGGGCAGGAGGATACCTGCCCTGCCTTGGTGACGCCCACACGATCATACACAGAAGGCCCAGAGCCAGCCCCTGGGAAGGAGGCAGGAAGAGCCCACCTGAGGTTGGCTTCCTGCTCGGTGCCCTTCCGTTCAGAGTCCTGGAGCGCCTGCTTCCTCCTGATCTGGGTCAGGGACTCTCGGACCTCCACCAGCCTGGCACACAAGAGCCACTTCTGCCAGGGGCCTGCCCAGGTCACCCTCCTGGTGGCCAGGAGAAGCCCGGAGCAATCTGGGCAGACTTCAGGGGTTATGAGTCCAGCCAAGGGGCCCCAGCAGCAAGCCTCCTGCCCCTTTCCCAGGCTTCTGCTCATGTAAACCCAGACCTTTTGAGTTGGACCATGGGTGTGTACTGCTTACCTGAGCAGGACAACTCATTGGGAAAACAAAATCCTGTGGTTGATGTCCCAGTAGGTCCAGCGCCAGTCACTGCTCTCCCAAAGCCCCCTTCCCTCCCACTCAGCCTTGTGCCACAAGTGTGAGGATACCTCTTGTCCAGGGCCTGCATCTGGTTCTGGTTCTGGGGACTGGGGAACTGCAAGGAGGAGGGTATGGGCTAAGTGCAGGCCTGGGGCCCTCACAGCCCAACCGGCACAGACATAGCCTATGGAGATTCTCTGGGCTCCCAGCCTGGGCAGCAGGGGCTGAGCTGGGCTCAGAGTCCAGGAAACATCAACAGCCCTGACACCCAGGAATGGGGAGGCCTGGCCTGTGGGTGGGGACAATCTGCCTCCCAACCGATGGTGGCTCACCTCCAGGATCTCCTTCTCAGGGGCCCAAGCTGCCTGTTGCATCTCCTGTCGCAGCTGCTTCAGCTCTGAGTCTTGCAGCTGCACACTGGCCTGCACCTGGCACAGTTCCTGCAGCAGCCTCAGTGTGGTGCACTCACAGCGGTCCTTGTGTTCTTGCAGGGACACCACCTGGGTCTGCATGTTGACCAACCTGGCCGGGGTGAGGAGTAGGCTGAGTCAGCATGCATGCCATGGGCCTGACATGTGGCTCTCCTGCCCTGCTTTTCATGGGGCTCACCATTGCTCCAGTTGCTTCCAGTGCTTGGGGGTGTCCTGCTCCAGAACAGAGGCGGTAGACGCCAGGTGGCTGGACTCATACCTCTCTGAGATCTCATCCAGACTCAGGGGTTCGGGGCTGGCCGGCCCTTCTTCTAGGAAGAACCCCAGGTCCTCCAGCGTGATGGTACTCAGCTGGGATGGGGGCGAGGCCCCTGATGAGGGGTCACTATTAGCCAGCTCTGCAAGAAGGCACCTTTGAGCTCACCACTTGTTCTGGGCTAACAAGAGGTGCTGGCTCTCGGATGGAGCTTAGATAACAGTACCCAAATCAGTGCAACTGTCACTGGCTGTGCCCATTAAGCTTACTGCAACTCATTCTGCTGAATCACACAGACTGGCCCAGGGAAGGCTCAGCCCTCATTGCTTCTCAGCAGGAATGTCAGGTTCAGAGAGGTCCAGCCTCAGCCTGAGAACACATAGCACCGGGCAGCAGAAACTAGACAAAGCCCTGCCTGGCCAACTCCAAAAGGAGCCCTCAGGCTGTGAAGTGACCTGGGAATCAGGAAGCAGAGCTGTCTCCTGGGGTCCACGCCCCATGCAGGCCCCTCCCTGCACTGTCCTCCCAGCTCTGGCCCCAGTCAGCACCTAGCTCACCTGGGCTTCACCAGCAGTCTTTGTCTTTGGCCACTGCCAAGAGGCCCTGGGCCTAGAAACCAGTGACTGCCCAGAGCTGGACACCAGGGTGGATGGAGGTGAAGGATGGCTGGAGGGAGGCAGGGAAGTCAGAGCTAGAAGGCTCTAGGGCCTTGGGGGAGCACATGAGCTCCTTTCCTCACATCTCACCTCCTTCCAAGACAACACCAAGGTGGGCAAGACAGCTGGGCTCTTCTGGAACCTTGTGACTTCATGACCCAACTGCCGGTGGAACCTGAGCCCTCAGCTCCCCCATTCCTGCAAGGCCTCCCCAACTGCCCATTTCTGGAAGGACTGAGTGGGCGCTGTTCAACCAGCCAGAGGTTGGGGTCAGGAGGCCTCTGGCTCGGGTGGCAGAGATACGCAGGAGCAACTACTGGCCATCTGGGATATCCAGATGGGCTGAAAACAGGTAGTCCCACACCTGAGAGAACAGAGGCCTTGAAGGACCATCTGAAAGAGGGCGCCGCCACTGGTGTGGGCTGCACCAGTGACATCAACTTTCCTAGCAGCCACAGTAAG
>NW_011889084.1:1877679-1900027 GCF_000151845.1 Pteropus vampyrus
CAGCCCTGACACCCAGGAATGGGGAGGCCTGGCCTGTGGGTGGGGACAATCTGCCTCCCAACCGATGGTGGCTCACCTCCAGGATCTCCTTCTCAGGGGCCCAAGCTGCCTGTTGCATCTCCTGTCGCAGCTGCTTCAGCTCTGAGTCTTGCAGCTGCACACTGGCCTGCACCTGGCACAGTTCCTGCAGCAGCCTCAGTGTGGTGCACTCACAGCGGTCCTTGTGTTCTTGCAGGGACACCACCTGGGTCTGCATGTTGACCAACCTGGCCGGGGTGAGGAGTAGGCTGAGTCAGCATGCATGCCATGGGCCTGACATGTGGCTCTCCTGCCCTGCTTTTCATGGGGCTCACCATTGCTCCAGTTGCTTCCAGTGCTTGGGGGTGTCCTGCTCCAGAACAGAGGCGGTAGACGCCAGGTGGCTGGACTCATACCTCTCTGAGATCTCATCCAGACTCAGGGGTTCGGGGCTGGCCGGCCCTTCTTCTAGGAAGAACCCCAGGTCCTCCAGCGTGATGGTACTCAGCTGGGATGGGGGCGAGGCCCCTGATGAGGGGTCACTATTAGCCAGCTCTGCAAGAAGGCACCTTTGAGCTCACCACTTGTTCTGGGCTAACAAGAGGTGCTGGCTCTCGGATGGAGCTTAGATAACAGTACCCAAATCAGTGCAACTGTCACTGGCTGTGCCCATTAAGCTTACTGCAACTCATTCTGCTGAATCACACAGACTGGCCCAGGGAAGGCTCAGCCCTCATTGCTTCTCAGCAGGAATGTCAGGTTCAGAGAGGTCCAGCCTCAGCCTGAGAACACATAGCACCGGGCAGCAGAAACTAGACAAAGCCCTGCCTGGCCAACTCCAAAAGGAGCCCTCAGGCTGTGAAGTGACCTGGGAATCAGGAAGCAGAGCTGTCTCCTGGGGTCCACGCCCCATGCAGGCCCCTCCCTGCACTGTCCTCCCAGCTCTGGCCCCAGTCAGCACCTAGCTCACCTGGGCTTCACCAGCAGTCTTTGTCTTTGGCCACTGCCAAGAGGCCCTGGGCCTAGAAACCAGTGACTGCCCAGAGCTGGACACCAGGGTGGATGGAGGTGAAGGATGGCTGGAGGGAGGCAGGGAAGTCAGTGCTAGAAGGCTCTAGGGCCTTGGGGGAGCACATGAACTCCTTTCCTCACATCTCACCTCCTTCCAAGACAACACCAAGGTGGGCAAGACAGCTGGGCTCTTCTGGAACCTTGTGACTTCATGACCCAACTGCCGGTGGAACCTGAGCCCTCAGCTCCCCCATTCCTGCAAGGCCTCCCCAACTGCCCATTTCTGGAAGGACTGAGTGGGCGCTGTTCAACCAGCCAGAGGTTGGGGTCAGGAGGCCTCTGGCTCGGGTGGCAGAGATACGCAGGAGCAACTACTGGCCATCTGGGATATCCAGATGGGCTGAAAACAGGTAGTCCCACACCTGAGAGAACAGAGGCCTTGAAGGACCATCTGAAAGAGGGCGCCGCCACTGGTGTGGGCTGCACCAGTGACATCAACTTTCCTAGCAGCCACAGTAAGCAGAGACAGATGAAATGAATTTCAATAGTCTATTTTATTTAACCCAGTATATCTAAAATATCATTTCGACATGGACTCAATACAAAGAAGTGAGTGAGATGCTGTACCTGCTTTCTCCACACTGAGCATTTGAAGGCCAGTGCATTATGTTTTATGTCTCATTTCGAGCCAGTGGGGACACTCCAGTCCTGTGTCCTCCCCATGTGTCACCCAGACCCCCCACCAAGGGCTGGCTGGGGGCTTCCCTGTGACAAGATGAACGCTTCAGTCAAACCCTTGTCCCGGGGTAGCGACACCACATGCCATCTGAGCAGGTCAGGGAGATAGACCAACATGCGGAGCTGCGTGCAGACGGAGGGGCCCCTGGGGAGAAGTCTTTCCTGCCGAGCTCTATGGCTGCCCCAGGAGCAATGCTGCTTGGGTATCCAATGAGGGGGCAGTGGTTGGTGCCCACAAGGCCCCTTCCTGTGGTATGTGTTGACAGCCATAGCTATATGCCATCTGCAGGTTTCTGTGCCGTCCTCCTAGGGGTGTCCACACTGGGGTGCTGCCCACCTATACCACACATTGAAGAGGGCCCCAGCCCAGATGCCCCAGCCCCAGTGGCCCCGGAATCCCAGACTGGTCTGTGCTGAGCAGGAACAAGAAGCTGGTGCTGGCTGTCTGGGTACAATTCCTTTATTTCTCCCATTCAGAACCCCACATTCAGACCTCTGCTCACCCCACGGAGGGCTCCCCACCAGGACAGGACTGGCGGTTGATGGCCCCATCCCCCTTGAAAGGGGCTCTAATCAAGGCGCAGTGCCCACTAGCTTACTACAAAAGCAACTGCATCGCCTCAACACAGAAAGGGACTGGGGACTCAGAAATCACCTTTAAAAGAGGTCCTGTAGGACCAGCTTTGCCTAGCCTGGGAGGGGACACAGTGTCCTTGCCCTGGGCTCACCAACCCATCCCCACAGCCCACCCACCACCAGGGCTGGAACCAGATATTCCCCAGAACATCGCCATGGGCCAGGAATCCTCAGAGGCCAGTGGCCCGTCCCTCCCTGATCTAAGACCCGCCTTCCCAGCTGGTGTCCACATGGTGGCAACAGCTGTTTGCCTGGACTCCAGCTCTGGAGGGCTTGGGGGTTCAGCCTCACAGGTGGTTCTCAGCTCTCCTTTGGCTAAGACTCCAGCACAGAGCCCGTCGCAACCTGAGTGGGGGTACGGCCCACAGGGCGTACGCATGTGGTGAGTCTGAGAGAATAACCAGAGTCCGCTTTCCAGGGCTGTCCTGCTGCTCCAAACTCTCGCCTCCATGTGTCCAGCTGGGCCTTTGCCCAGGCAAGTCCCTGCTGCACTGGTCCATCATCTCATGGCCACAGAATGAGCCAAAGGGGACAAGGCCAAAGGCCTCTCCTGCAGCCTCACATCACCCAGATCTCTAGCTGGCAGTGCACAGGTGGCGTGGTCCTTCTGGGCTGGCACCCAGGGTAACGAGGAACAGAGAAGCAGCAAAGGAGTCCTTCCCTGGGGGCCTGTAGCACTTGGACCCCTGAGGCCCAGTTCGCTCGCTTTCTCACACACGTGAACACAGACACACACCGAGATGCACAGGAACACGCACCTTCTCATGGCTCTCAGGAAGAGAGCACTTGTAAAAATGTCTGATCCCTGAAGGTGAAGAAAATAGCAGGATGAAGAGTGACATCCAAGGAATTAAGTAAGGCAAGGGGGAGTGTGGAGAATGTCAACAAGGTGCCCACGAGATGGTCATGTTCACATGCCAGCCGGGCCATCCCCAAGGTCTGGAGGACACTGTATCTGCCGCTGCCCGAGGAGTGAGGTGGGGACCTCAGGTTAGATGCCAGGGCTTCACGTCTGGGCCAGTGAGAGCTCCTCCAGGCCCCCCTTTCCAAGCCGGTACCTGGCCAGGTCCTTCCTGGTCACCAGCCCGACCACCTGTGGGAAGAAAGCCAGGTAACAGGAGTCCGTATACGCCTCCACCTCTGTAGAAATGTGTGAGGGAGCAGCAAAATTTGGGGAGGACCTGGAGGTGGGCACATGGTCAGTCTGGGTCCTAGGCCTCAAAGTCCCCTCCAGGAGCTGAGAACAAGTGTGCACCTGTAACCACGGCAGGCAGGTTGGGAAGCAGAGGGACTCTCTGCCCTCCTCAGCCACTCACCTGATTGTGGTTGTCCACGACCACCAGATGCCTGAGGCCCAGGGCCCGGAACAGCTTGAATACCCTCGGGAGAGACGCTTCCTGCAATGTGGGCATGGCCTCAACTCACCTGCAGCCCAGACTAGCCCCATCCAGTAAGAGGCAGGACCCACCAAGCTTGGAGTCCGCTGTCTCCCATAACACCTGCTGCTACCTTTCCCCTCCACGCCAGCTAACCCTGTCTCAGTTGTGTTGCTGATTCTGGCTCTAAGGCCACCCCCACCTATCCCCCACCCCCCAATGCTCATCCTGGGTGTGAGGATGGAGTCCCTCTCCCTCTTTTGCTGACCCCATCCCAGCTCCTTCCTGGCTAGCCAATGAAGGTCATCTTGAGACCCTGTAAGTGGACATCAAGCTCCTTCTGCCACCCCACAGCCCCTGGCGGGTACCTGGGGCACTGTGTAGGGGGAGGGGTTCATGAATTCGGAGAGGTCCATGGTGCACTCTCGCTCATCCTGGGACACATGGATGGACTGGATTGGGGGAAAGCGCGGGTAGGCATCCCGGAAGTCCTTTAGCCTCAGCCGCCGTTGTACCAGACCTCTGTTGGACCGCTCAACGAACACCTGTGGGCAGCAGGTAGCAGGCACGGGGCAGGGTGCATCAGAACTCCACAGCAACTAGCCCAGTGTCTCCCACCACCTGGAGGTGCCTGATGCTGAAGGGCCTACCTTGTGCTTCAGGAGGACAATCAGCTGGGAGCGCAGGATCAGACCCTGGAGCCGGGCCAACTGCAGGAGAGACAACAGATGGCTTTGTCTGCATGCAGAGCCCAAGGCCTGTGACTCTGCCTGCCGAGTCACAGGCCCTGCAGAAAACTCAGAGGGGTAGGTGGGTGGGCAGGCAGTGTCTGAGAAGCAGCTCCAGGACGTCTGTTTGGAGACGTTGATTGAAGGCAGGTTTCCCATCAATGGGTGCTGGCCTTGCCACAGGCATTTAACTTGTACAAGTTCGTTAAACCCCAAACACCCAGGAGGCACAGTGGGACGCACAATGTAGAGCAAGGATCAAGGTGCTTGGGTTGTAGCGTGTGCCAAGGCGAGATGCAGAGCCAGCCATGACAAAATTCATCCCAAATCTTTGGAAACATGGTACTGGGCAGGCTGCACATTCCATCAGGGCCACGGCTCCACAGCTGACAGTGCAGTTTGGGGTATGAGCATGAGATATGTGGGCGCATCACTAACATATCTATGTGGTCAGTGCTCGCACAGCTGAGTGACTCAGCTCCCTTTGTAGTTAGCAGAATTCTACCATGAACCCAGACACAGGTCCCTATGTTCCTATAACTATACCTCCAAATATGCCCTTCTTGAATGGTACACAGGGAAGAGTACGGCTTCCCATCAAGGTGGGGGGAGGCAGGAGCTGGCTCGAGGCCATAGGCTTGTGCAGGACAGTGGCCAACCCATGTTCACCCACTGAGGCCCTGGTACCTGGATGTCATCAGTAGACTCCACCACAGGGAATCCATTGTGATTGGACGCTGTGTTGCTAAGTATATCCACAATGACGCCCACCTTTTCCCTCCTCCGCAGGCAAGTGACCGGTGTGCTCATCACCTCCCTGTGGAAGAGCGCACACCTCATCCACTGTTGGCCACGCGGTGACTGGCCACATGACGACTGATCATATTGTGACCAATCACACGTGACAGACCATGAGGCCATGGCGTGGATTCCTGAACATTCTCTCTTTCTATCAAAGCTGAAGCTCAATAGACACAAAGCTGCCGGATGCAGGAAGCCTGGAGACGGGGACACAGGAAGCCCAGAGGCAGGGACACAGGAAGCCCAGAAGCTGCAGAGAGCAGGTGCAACCCTGGGAGAACCACCCTTGGGTGATGCCTGCAGCCCTGATTCCCTGACAGCCTCCCAGAGGCTCAAACACGGGCATGCTGCCTCCTTCCTGCTGCTGGCCAGCCACACCCACTCTACCAGACTGTGGGCACCACTCGCTGCCCACCCCTAGCCTGGGAGAGGGGAGGAAGCTCCAGGCCCATAGGCCTTGAGCCTGAACCAAGACAGGGAGAAAGGCAATACCTGGCGGTAAGCGAGTGCGAGGTGACTGGGGCTTCCCAGTGCAGGAAGGGCACACTCTGCAGCTGGATGTGCATGTCGTACAGGCCCTAAGGAGGAGGCAGGAGTCATGCACAGTGCTGCCATGGGGGAGGGGTCCCTGGGTGCAACAACCGGCCACTAAGGGAGAGATCCAAGGAGTGCACTGTGCCTGCCACCGAGGGAGGGGTCCCTGGCAGACTGTGGAGGCAGAAACTGTTGGGGGAATGGCTTTCAGGGGCTCTCTACCCTCTGCTGCTGTTACAGACCCCTAGTCCCCACAGTCTCAGGCTCTAAGACCAGGTTATGGGGCTGGAGCCCAGAGGGAGGGTGAGGGATGGGCAGGCCTCCTCCTGCCAGGTGCACCTCGATGAAGACGTCTCCCACTATCTTGGCAGTCATCAGAACCAGCATGATGGGGAAGCCGTAGGTCACGTTGCTGGTGGCCTCCATCATGATAACTGTCAGGCTCAGCGTCATCCTCACAATCCCACCTGCCCAGGGAGGGAGAGGTAGGTTGGGGTGAGGTGGAGGTGGTCTGGAGCCTTTGCAGGCTGCTCTGCCCAGTCCCTCCTTTCACCCCTGCCTATGTTCTCTGGGAAGAGCCCACACCTTGTCCATTCACCCCCAGTGGTCCCTTCCCCCACACTACACTAGGTGGGGACAGTGATGCTGCCCAGCTACACCTGTAGGGAGTGAGCAATGACACTAAAATGAATACCCAACCTTTGAGCTCAAGGAGGCATCTGCCTCTCCTGGCCTTGGGATGCCCACACAGCAGACAAGACTCACCCAGCTGAGCAGCTGCTCCCATCAGGGCGTACTTGCCAGGGTCTGCCCAGATCTGCAGGAATGACACAGAGGTGATGTTGAGGGTGGCAACCCTCTACCCAAATCCACTAAGACGCACTGACAGCACCAAGAGGCCACCTGGGACCAGTAATTCCACATATAGGAGAATTTGTGGTTCCATGTGCAAAATGCTCTGCATTTCCTCAGTAATAAAAGTCTGGAAATACCCAAGGAGCGGCCCACTCAGAGATGCCCTCAATGAACCATGAGGCCTGCATATGCCGGAGAACTCAGCAGCATGAGACAAGAGGACGCTCTTTGCATGCTGAGGAGGGAAGAGCTACAGGTGAATGCAGGGATGGAGGCTAGTACGTGTGCGGCAACCATCACCTGTGCAGAAATGCAAAAAGAAGTGAAAATCTAACAAGAGCTACAACATAGATGAACCCTAAAAACTGCACACAAGAAGTCAGATATAGACAGCCACAAGTGTGTGTAACTCCACTTATGAAACGTGCAGAACAGGCAAGTCCACTGAGACAGAATGCAGATGGTTGCTGCCAAGAGCTGGGGAGGGGCATGGGAGTGAGTGCTGATAGGGACAGAATTCTTTTTGGTGTGAGCAGAATGTCCTGAACCTACATAGTGACAATGGTTATACACTCAACATACTAAAGAATCACTGAATTGTACCTTCAAGAGAGTGAATTCGTAGTATGTGAATCATATTGTGATTAAAAAACACAAAACACCACGTCTGGAAGGAAACCTGAGACCTGAGAAACGCCTGCCCCGAGTCTGGTGAAGGGAGTGGGGTCATGGGGCAGCTTGGGAAAGACTCGTCTGCCCTATTTAGTTTTTAAAAAATCTTATTTGACTAAATGACTAAAATAAAAAAAGGGGGAAATACATAACATAAAAACCAAGCTATCCACGAAGGCCAGTAGGAGAAGGGAGGCCAGGAAAGTGGTCACGGTGGGGCAAGGCCTGCCACACATGTAGCTCAACATTGCCTCCCACAGCTGAGTGCCCACCTCAGGGCATCCCGTCAAACCTCCCACGTCATCTCTCACTGATAACCACTGAGCATCATTCCCCAACACTCTCTCTGCAGACCACAAGCATGGAGAGCTACACTAATGGCACATTCCTATCAAACAGCGGTGCCAGAAAACTAAGGCTGAGTAAAATGACCAGAGGCTCCGATGCACCCACTGCCCGCACTCGAACCCAGTACTCTTACCCACAGTGGCCCTGGAGCCAGGGCACCAGGACCGCCCCTTAACCTTCCAGCCTGGCTCTGGTCCACATGCTTGGTGTATGGAGACCCCCACTCACCGCAGCCCCAGTGAGGTAGGACAGCGAGATGCCGAAGAGCCGGCCCCAGGCAGCCCCGATGAGCAGGGATGGGATAAAGACACCAGCAGACACTGTCAGTCCATAGGTCCAGCAGGCCAAGAAAAAGTAGACAAGGGTGAAGAGGCCAAGGGTCATGGGGTTGTAGGAACCTAGAAGAGAGGGGCTGGCCAGAGCTTGCCATGCAAACTTGTGCCCAAGCAGGGCCACCCACCCAGCTGCACAGTCACTACCTCTGGGTCACATCCTGACACCCAGACACCCCAGTGGGCTCCCAGAAGTCTCTGCATTTTCAGAGGCCAGAGCTTAGGTTCTTGGAAGGTCGGTCCTCAGAGGTGAGTGGATGGCCACCTGCCCCAGGGGCAGAGGAAGCTAGGATAAGAGGGGCCACCAGTAGGATGGTGGCCTGAGGTTGAGGGAAGGTACTTGTTATGTGTCAGAACAGGGAGCACTGATGTGCAGACCACTAAGGGTTGGGGGCAGGAGGCCACCAGCCACATTCCACACCAGATGACTTCCAGATGCAGGAAGAGGCCAATTAAACCCTGAATAAGCACGTTGGGAGGCTTTGCCCTACACTTGAAAGCTTTTCTTTTAAATTTTGTGTACTCTTGCCACATACATAGAGGCATAAGGACCAGGAAGGTCCTGGTGGCCTTGTGACAGGAAATAATTAGAGACAACCTAAGGAGAACTCTAAGATGGGAAGAAGTGAGACGTCATGGAGCAGCTGCACGATGAATAATCTGACTCCAACTATTCTGGCTTTCCTATGAGAGAGGGAGGGAGGGAGGGAGAGAGGTGTTGCGACTGTGGGCCATGTGCTGCAGCGAGGTGAGGCTGGGGCCCGGAGAACATTGAGAATGATAAGGTTTTTCAGTGCGCACTGAAAAACACTGGACTGCATTCCGAGTCTGTTTTTTACTAAAAACGTATGTGGCTCAGCGAGACCACGGTGCTGGTGTGTGTTACCAGCTCTGTCCTTTCAATGAGAGTGACTCATGAAAGCAGTGCCCAGAAGGAAAACTCATCCTGGAGATGAGTCTATGAATGAGGCAGAGATGCCCCGTGACTGTCCTCCAGGAAGGGAACGAGACATGTGGGGAGCCTGGCTAGCCCCTGCCAGGCAATTGCGCCAGCTGACTTCTGGGCTGCCAGCCCCTGTGCTCCAATGCTGGCGAGGGCAGTGACCTCTGCCCTCAGGCACACTTGTCCAGAAGGTGTCGCCCAGGCTCAGGCCTGTGTCTGTGGGTGGTTGCAGACCAGGCCGTGGGGATGTCCATCCGATAGCACCAAGCATAGGCACGCACCTGGGGGGTCATGGAAAAGGCCGACCACGCTCTTCTCTGGGGTGTTGAAGAAGGCTGCAGCCATTGAGTTGTACTCGCCATCTGCACAGAAGAGCTGCAAGGTTGGGAGAGAATACAGGCCAGTGGGATGGGGTAGTCCTGGCCTGGACAGCATCAGGCACCAACCACAAGGCAGGATGGGATTGGGCTCCTGCCTCGGGGAAGGCAAGCTGCGTTTCTCAGGTCCATACCTACAGCCCCCAGTTCTGCAGTCCCTGTCAAGCCACTGCTCTGGGAGGAGGACTAGGGCAAGACTCCAGCCTGACAGAACACCAGCTCTCCTCGCCCCTAGCAGGCAACCTAACCCTCTGTGAAGCTCCAGCCTGCTCAGCCTGGAGCTCTGCTGTGCCAGCAGCCCTCCCTCTGGGAGCGGGAACAAGTGTTCCTCAGAGGGCTCACCCTAATCCCCCGCCTGGTGGGCTGGCCTCCTACCTGGAGCGGGTAGGACACGGAGCTGCCCTGCAGGGGTTGGCAGTCCCGAGAGTTGTAGATCAGCACAAAGGCAACAGTGGCTGTGACGGCAGCTACCAGCATGGCCTCGATCACTTGGAGGCAAGGCCGATGGATGTACCTAGAGCAAACACTGGAATGGACCAGGCTGAGGGACACTTGAGCAGTTGCCATGGCAACCTAAGACTGTGACTCAGTGAGAGTCAATGATAGGACACTGATTAGGAGGATGACATAGCACATTTAATCATCAATCTACCCAGATTCCTGCACGTCCTCAGATTATCTCCTAGATACTCCCCAACTACATTTAAGTTGGTATAAAGAGAACAAAAAGAAGCGCTTCCCCAAGCCCAGGACCCACCCCTCAAAAGCTCCAGTAATGGCTCTCCTAATGGCAAAAAGAGCCAACTGTCCCCAAGGTCAAGATGGCCCTAGGCTGACCAGGCTAAGGCTGGGAAGACCCTGACCTCAGGGCTGCTAGAGCCACAGGTGGTGTCTCCCCTGAGTAGTGGGCTACCCACCAGACCTCCCGTAGCCTAATCCTACTTGTCCCCTGGCCCTATGGTCGTCTGTCCCCCGCATGGAGGAACCATTGGCACGTGGCATTCCACGTGGCTCTGTGGGCAAAGAGCCCACAATGAGTCCATTTTCAAAGGCCCTGGGGGCCACATCTGTCAACCTGGTCCACAAAAGAGGTTTCTCACCTAATTCGAAACATCGTCAGCCAGTAATTCAAGGCATTGAACACAGCCCCAAGCACACCACCTGTGACCAGGAAGGAGCCAAATGTAAGGGACTCGGAAGAGTGATGGAGGCTACCCAGGCAGCAAAGGGAAGAGGAGAGGACAGGAGAGGACAGGAGGGGACAGGAGGGGTTGAAGACACCTGCTCTGTCACCGCATCCCGATGGACAGATGGGCTTATTTTTGAAAGGCTTTGCCTTCCTTTCAGGGAAAAGGTTTTCACAGAGTAACAGATGCTGTCCAGGGCCTAGTCTACTTCCTCGTGGGGTTTCCCAATGGAGAAGCAGCGTTCCGGTCTCCCTGACAGGTACCTCCCCTCCCCGGGTGACCCTGGAACAGCAAACAGAGTGTGGGGGGTCACAGCCCTCTCTGGCTATTTCGAAGCTGGGCCAGGCCCGGAGTCTTGCAGGCCCTGTTCCCACTGGGAGGCACCAGCTGCTGTCTTTAGTGTGAAGGGTATTCATGGGGCCAGGCGGGTTGGTGTCCTGTGAGGGATGGCCCTTACCCACCACGCCCATGGCGATGAAGATGGGGATCTCGTGGATCGTGTACACCATTGTCTGTGCAAAGAGGGAGAGCGGATGTTCTGTGAGGAAAAGTGTCATCAGCTCTTTGCTGCTCAGACTCACGGACTGGACGTTATATATAATCTGCCCACATTCATGGGAACCTTCTAGCATTTTCCTACAGTGCAGTAGAGGTCCCACAGGAGACACACTGGGAATTGGGCAGACTGTGTGACTTCTTGCACAGGCTGGTCTGGGAGGTGCTCAGAGGCCCCATAAGGCTTTATTTTTCTTTCACCTGCTCCTATCCAGGTGTTAGTCTACTTGAGAAGGTGGGGTGGCCTGAGCTTTGGTCAAAGGAGGAATCAAGAGGAGTAACGGAGAGCCCTAGAAACACATCTAGTGACCTGGGTGACCCAAGAGCTCCACTGTGTCCATGTGTGTGGACATCCTGGGAGTCAGCTCCCCATGCAGTGTCTGGCAGTGGCAGCACGTGGTCCAGGCCTCCCTGTGGACGCTGGCCTGCACTTCCTTGCCCTCCATAAGCTGCTGCCTGAGCACCCCAGGCCCCATAGGTCTCAGTCGTGTTGTCCAACAGTCTGAGAACGACTGAGACAACCCTGAAGGAGGCCCCTGGGTGACAGGGCGTCCTAACCTGCACAGCCAGGTCAGATGTGCACTTCCCTAGAACACTGTAAACAAGAGCTCAATCTCACAGTGAAGAGATTGAGTTTTCCAGAAGCCCAAGTTCTCAGGCTAAATGCCCATGGCCCCGCACCAAGAAGAACCAGAAACAGTGAGGGGGACAATGCAATGTTACCTCCGTGTCAAATCTTCCAAAATTGATGAGGCCCGGGCTGGACAGGTCCCAGATGTTCCCATGGTAAATGCTTAGGACAAAGTTCAGGGTGAAAGTGGAAATCATGGAAGCAAAGAACTGTGGGCAGAGAAACAAGTGCCATCAGAACGACAGTGCCCACCCAGATGAACCTCCAGAGCTGGGGAGGGGGCTGCAGGAGGAGGGGCTGATTCCCCTCCTGTCATTCAGGGGGAACTTGGAGCCCCTCCAAGGCTGAAGAGAGCCAAAGCCTCACAGGCTGGGCCCCTCAAGGTGAGTGTGGGGCCAGGTGAGTGTGGGGCCAAGCCAGTGATGAGCTGATGGAAGGAGGGTCTGGGGCTTCCCGAGGAGGAGGTGGAGGAGAACCAGGGTAAGAACAACAGCCACGATGGACAAGGGAAGGGCAGGCAGCAAGAGGAGAGAACAGAGCTGAGCCACAACAACCCAAGGGACAGAGCTGGGGCATAACAATCACAGCTCGACAGGAACCTCAGGTGAGCACAGCAAAGTGGGCTCAGAGCGTGAGGCCATGGAGGCAGGCAGGGGCGCTGCCTGTCCTGGGGAGAGGTGCTGTCCATGGGCACTTACGATTCTCCAGGTCAGGAACTGGTTCCAGAAGGATGCACCTTCCTCCAAGCTGAACAGGACCCCACCTAGAACAGCAGCGGCCCAGCCCTGAAGTTCCCATCCAGGCATGAGGAGCCCCAGGTGCAGGGAGCCCACGCCCATAGCCTCTCACACCCCAGATCCAGGGCACCAGGCCCATGTCGGAGTCAACCGTGGGGCCTCTCAGGAGACACCAGACAGCTTCACCCCTACCCAGCACTCGAGTCTGCAAACACCAAGAATATTCCTTCACATGGCAGGGACAGTCTGGCTTCCCCAACACAGGCGGTTACTCGTCAGACCAGGCAGGGCCCCTCCTCACCCACAGGAGCCCCAAATGCAGCAGACACTCCAGCTGCAGCTCCTGCTGAGACAAAGTCCCGCTTCTCCGTATCCCTGCGGAAGTACTCAAAGATCTAAAATGGGAACAGAACAGACAGGGACAGGACCTTAACCAGCTTCTCCAAGGGCATTTCTCAGAAAAGAAGAAAGCTGGCTAGAGGCCACTGAGACAGGGGCCAAAGAGAAGTGGGTAGGGAGGGATGGTGAGGGGGAGATGGGAGGAGAAGGGAGTCTCTAGACAATTAACTCATCAACTACTGAGTTCACACAGATGGCAGAACTGAAGAGGCAACAAAACAGCAAGAACTTCCTCTCGTACCAACAACCACAAGAAAATAAAAAGATTCCATCACAACAAGAATTAAACTTTATGGTCTGTGCAACAAATACGTTAAAAAACTCAAAAGTCTACCAAAATATCTAACGAAAATGAATGAATGAAAAACTTAAATGTGTTCTTGATTTTAAAAGACTGTTCTGTAAATTCATATATAAACTCAATGCAATACCCATTAATATGCTGGTGGCTTTTTGGGGGAAACATGACAAAACCGTTCTGAAGTATATCTTAAAAATAAAGCATCTTTAATCTGTACACGTCGTTCCTGATCTCTTTCTAGGTCATATAATTCTTTGAGAAGCTGTTCAGAGCTACAGGCCATTTCCATAGAATGCGCATCCACATGAAAATGCCAAGAATCAGGCTCTGAGCACACTCCTTGCTCAGGCCCCAGGAGAGCCCCCAGGACAGGACACTGTGGAAACCCCCAGATTTGATGTCAAGGACGGTCCCGGCAGGGCACGCCTATGCAGAACAGGAGGGACCCCCTTCCCAAGAGACATTCACAGTCACTCTCATTATTGACATCTCCATCAGGAGAGGACTCACCTTGAAATCTCGCTTCAGAGACGTTGACCTCCCCTGGGAAACCCCAGCAGCGATCACAGAGCCCGAGTGAATCATTGGCCCCTCCTGCAAAGCACAGGACAGCTGCATCAAGCGAGCTCGGAGAGGACAGAGTGTAGAGGGACTCAAGCCAAGGCAGTGCTCCTCAGGCTCTGTTACCTTTCCCACGGCCAGTCCTCCCACCACAGACAGGATCACACCAGACACCTTGATCACCAGTGTCTGGAACACAAAGGAAAATATGTCAAGTCTCTGATTAAAGGCCACATGCAGTCTGAGAACCTGAGCAACAGCACTGCATGTGAAGTGATAATAACACAGGCAACCCAGCACCCATGAGCAACAATGAGGGCACGCGGAGGGGCCAGCACAGCTCTCCTCTTGAGGCCACTCTGCTCCCCAGTGTATCCACCACCTGCCCTGCTCCTGGGCTGCAAGACTCCAGGCCCCTAGGAGTACCCATTCCCCAGACAGGGGCAGGAGAAAAGCCTCAGCGAACCTCAGGCTGAGGTGCCCTGACCAAAACACTGGAAATGGCCACGGGAGGAAGCCTGACTTCCCAGCCCCCTCAGAACCAGTGTGCCATCTATAATATTAAACATAATGAGTATTACGAAAAATTTTGACAAATGGAAAAAGCTCACAGCAGGTCTCCCACTCCAACACAGGTACTCTCATGTTAGAATGTTAATCACGGTGCAGAACTTACAAACATGTTCCACAAAGCTGCGATCATAGCACAAACACCATTTAAGCATTTTTGTGTTATTTAAAATGTAAAAAGAAAGTTTTTTACCATTTTCCAAAGAAAACATACATAAAATCTTGCAGCACATCCATACACATGCTTGTCAGTGGCATACGAAATGGGTCTGGGTGAACTTTAGAGGTGCAGGTGGACAAACGAAGAGCTTCTAACCCAGCAAAGAATCCCCACGCTAAGCACTGTGCTCCCAGCCAAGGGTCACCTCACCTTGAGTCGGACCACGTGGGGGATCTTCACCCCATTGAGGAAGCACTTGATCTGGGGGATCCCACTGCCAGCGGCGACTGGCTGAGAGGAGACAGAGGTGAACATTGAGTTGGCCAAGCTGAGTGAACTGACACAGCCAGCGGACCCAGGGAGACTCAGCCTTGGGGTTCCCAGGATGCAGGGTGGCAGGGTAGGGGTGACAACGACATGGAACGGGATGGGACAGCCACCAGGGAAGGGGCTTCCCACATCTCCCCACCCCAGATGCAGAGCGACCACTGAGAGGTACAGATGCTGTGGGATGTGGGAGGGGGTTGGAAGTGGAGACTGAAGGAGGCAGGGTGGGGAGGCTCCAGGATGGACAGAAGGCATACCTCATGCACCTGCTAAGAGGGGCCAGAGCTCTTTGCATCCACCCTCTAGGGGGATACCACACTGTACTCCAGACAGAAGCTTCTGGATGCTGCCCCCTCTTCCTTCAACACCCCATGACATAGGAGGAGCAAAGAGGCAGGCCATAGGACAGGCTTCTAGGAGAAGTCCCAGAATGAACGGACACCCTAGGAAAGTCCGATCCTGTCAAGCGGTCTCCTCCACCTGGACCTCTGGGCTGGGTTGGCCCTGCTCCTGTGGCTCTGCACAACCTGGGCACCCTCTAGGCATGGGTTGTGTGCTCCCCCAAGTCCTTGCTGTGTGGGGCAGGCATGGGCCAGGCTCGGGGCCTGTGTGGGTGGGTGAGGGGCAACACCTCTAGGGTAGAGGATGAAGAGGCCCAGGTGCATCTTCTGTTATGACTGAACTGTTCAGCATGAACACTGCTGTGACCATGCGAACCACCTGGCAGAAGATGCGGTGGGTGAGCTGAAGGGGCTCCCATCATTCAGGGCTCCCACCATTCAGGGTTCCCTTGAGGCCATACCTCTATGAAGGCAACGATCATTGAGCCGACCAGCACAAACGCAGAGTTCAGCGTGGCCCACAGCAGGAGGGAGAAGGACAGCCCCCCCTTCTCCGTGAACTTGTCGATATCTGGGCTCATCAAGGAAGACTGCTGGCTCCACCATCAGATGTGCCACATCCCCAGCCTGCCACAACCCTGGTATAAGCATGCCCTGAGCACACGAGAAGGAGGGGGGGGCCCACACGTGACCTGCACATCTCAGAAACTTTTGACAACCCAGGTGTGACAGGGATGCCATCTGCCTAGTGTCAGTTACGCCAGCTGGAGGGCAAACACCCAGACCCAGGGACATCTCCTGCTAGGCCCACTCTGTGCCGCATGGCCACTCGTGAGACTTCATCATGGGACCCTCTGTTTTGATCCGAACCCTATCCTGTCTGTGCTGGGCACCTTCAGACAAGGATACTGTCTTTGACAACCTTATATTTCAGGCCAGCCAAGTTCTCTACCATGATGTCAATGAAGCAGGCTACAAGCCCTGTGAGGATGCCGATCATGGCGCAGATGACCCAGCGTTTGATCTCCACTGTCCGGAAGGCCTGCAGGGGAGACACGACTCAGAGGTGAGTACACTGTGAGACACAAGACATAGGCTGCTCTGGAGACAGTATGCCTGACTCTAGAATTATGCAGGTTTCCATAATGCATAGCTTGCTGCACTCCACATCCCCAAGTCAGTGATGGCAGCCTTTGGTCAACATCTGAGAGACAATAGAGCATCGGGGTTGGGGGGGATGTGGACCTTCCCAACCAATCCATAATCAGTTGTTGACATTTTGGTCACTGCAACTGGTATCTCTACGAACAGCCTTCTTTGTTGTATCTGGGATGTAACACACAAACCCTTTCCTCTATCAGGCATTGGGTGTCTCTTGCTCCAGGATACAAACCAGAACCTGAGGCATGAGGACTGAGGACAGGAGGAAGATGGAAGGGGACATATCACCTCACCCAGGTGGAAAAGCAGCACCAGACTAGCCCCTGGGTCACCAGGGCAGTGTCCAGGCTGCCCAGCCCCAGACTCACCATGTGGTTGATACGCCTCTCCTCCTCCAGGAACAGCTGGTTCTCACTGTTGTCATAGTCCAAGCTCTGCAGACCAGGGTGGCACAGACAACACAATGACCAAACCATGTTCCAGATTCATGTCGGGCAGCAGGTGGGGGCAGGGCTGGAGAGGGGATAAAGTGCCCGGGGCTGTGTGGGGCAGGGGCACCCAGCGAGGAGGCCCACCTCATATTTGAGGGACAAGAGCTTCTCGTTGTGTGGGATCTCCTTGGGGAAAGGGTGAGGCGGGTCCACTTCCTGAAAAAGAAGCAGAGCCACAAACTGACAATCTAGCACACCGAAGAACAAAGTACAAACGAGGAGAGGATGGTGCATGTGCCATTTGTCTCACGAGGTCACTACTGTCTTGACCCCAAAGCCAGACAAAGATACCACAAGAAAGGAAAATCATTAGACCTATACCCCTTGTGAACACAAACACAAAGTTCTCGAGAAGAGGCCAGTGGGTTGCATCCTGCAACACCACCCAGGAATGTAAGAGTGGTTTAATATCTAAAAGACAATTACTGTAGGATGTCTGTGGTATGATGGGGAATATATTATTGGGCTTTGTACCAGTTCCCGGCACCTGGCTCATAAAACCCTGGGCATCTCTGAGTGATGAGTGTCTTTCGTGAGCTAATACGATAGAGAGGGTGGCTGGAAGCCTCTAGGCTTCGAGATGGGGCCTGGTCCCCAGAGAGACCAAGGCGTGATTGGAGGGTTGGAACTTTCAGTCCCAATCTTTATGGAGGGGGAAGGGCTGGAGACTGAGCTAATCTCCAATGACCAATGACTTAATCGATCATGCCTGTATAATAGAACCTCCATAAAAACAAAAACTCTACATGAGAGGGTTCAGAGAGCTTCTGGGTTGGCAAACACGTGGAGGTGCCAGGAGGGTGGCGCTCCTGGAGAAGGCAGGGAAGCTCCACACCCATCCCACACGTTCCCTGTGCATCATTTTCATCAGCAGTTCCTGAGTCGTACCCTTTATAATGAACCAGTAAACAGAAGCAAAGTGTTTCCCTGAGTTCTGTGAGTCCTTCTAGTAAATTATGAAACCCAAGGAGGGAGTTGGTCAAAGGAACGCTAATTTATAGCTGGTCAGTCACAAGCACAGGTGACAATCTGGAATTGGGACTGGGATATGAAGCTGGAGTGGTCTTGTGAGACTGAGCCCTTAGCCTGTGGGGTCTGTTCTAATGTCATGCAGTTAGTATCAGAATGAACTGACTTGTAAGACACTCAGGGGATATCTGGAGAAACAGAGAATTAGCTGGTGTAAGAAAAACCCCACACATTTGACGTCAGAAGTGTTGTGAGTAAAAACAATTTAATGATAGTTCAATAGAATAAAAGACAAAATACACATGATCATTTCAAGAGACACAGAAAAAACATCTGACAGTATTCAACTCTCTTCGTAATATAAACACTCGACAACTGGGAATGGAGGGAACTTCAACCTGATGAAGGTATTTATCAAAAACCCACAGGTAACATCATAGTCATTGGTGAAAGATTAAGCTTTGCCCCTAAGATCAGGAACAAGACAAGGATACCTGCTCTTGCCATTGCTATTCAGCATTGTCCTAGAGGTTCTACCAAGGAAATTAGGCAAGAAAATGTCAGAATTAATAGTGCGCTCAGTAAGCCTGAAGGATACAAAATTGGTATACAAAAATCAAACGTAGTCTAAGGCCAAGCCACCTTGAACAAGCCCGACCCTGTCTGATCTCAGAAGCTAAGCAGGGTCGGGCCTGGTTAGTACTTGGATGGGAGACCACTTAGGAAGACCAGGTGCTGGAGATGTAAAAAACAAAAAATAAGGGATTATAAGCTGACAAGGTCCTTTCAATCTGTGAGGTCAATCAAGGGTTGCCCCCTCCCCACCCCACACAAATCAAATGTACTCTATGCAACGGTAATGAACAATCTGAAATAAAATTAAAAACATAATTCTATAATAGCATCAAAAATAAAATATATAAAATAAAATTCATTCCTAAAATATGTTTAACAAAAATGTAAGACTTGTACACTGAAAATGATAAAACATTGTTGAAAAGAACTGAGGATCTTAATAGATGGAAAGACATCCTGTGTTCATGAAAGACTTTATATTAAGATTTGATGCAATCCCTGTCTAGATTCCAGCTGGTGTCTTTGAAGAAACTGACAAGCTAGCCGATCCTAAAATCCATATGGAAATATAAGGGATTCTGAAGAGCCAAAACAAGCTTGAAAAAGAACGAAGTTGGAGGATTCAAACTTCTTGATTTCAAAACTGACTACAAAGCTACAATTGTCAAGACAGAGTGGCACTGGCTCAAGGACAGACACAAAGATTGATGGCAGACAAGCGAGTCAGAAATAAACCCTCACATTTATGGCCAACTGACTTGGACAAGGATGACAAGAAAATTCAAAAGGGAAAGCATAGGCTTTTCACAAAATGGTGCTAGGAAAACTGGACATCCAAGTGCAATTTGTGAAGTTGGAGCCCAATCTTAAACCATACCTAAAACTAGTGAGAAACAGGTCAAGATCTAAAACTAGAGAAGTCTTAGAAGAAAACACAGGAGTAAGTCTTTATGATCTTAGATTAGGCAATGGTTCGTTGGATATGACACCAAGAGCACATCAAAAGAAAGTAAGATGAACTGGATTTCATCAAAAAAAAAAAAAAGCTTTTCTGTTCCACAGGACATTGTCAGAAAGTGAGAAGAAACCCACAGAACAGGAGAAAGTTTCTGCGAGTCATGTATTTGGTGAGAAAATTTATGTGTAGGATACATAAAGAACTCTTACAGCTCAATTAAAAAAAAAAACCTGATTAAAAAATGGGCACAGGATCTGAACAGACATTTTTCTAAAGAAAACATACAAATGGGCTTCGGCACATGAAAGTTGCTCAACGTCACCGGCTACTAGAGAAATAAAAATCAGAACTACAAGATACCTGAGAAGGAAGTCAAATGAAAGTTTGGGGGGATGGGCTCAGGAAATGTTCCACTGGCAGCTGCTGAAGAGTCCAGGCCCGACACAGGAGCAGAAGAAGAGGACATCACCACCGTCCAGCCCCACCCCACCTTAGATGCTTACTCTGCCTTCAGGGCCCTCCTCCTGTACCTACACACAGCATGCTAACTCCATGTTCCACACCTGACATATACTTCCCCCATCTCTGCTCATCTGGCTCGGCCTCAGGGAACATGGCCTTCAGAACGGTCTTCTCTGTCAGGCTTTGAAGGCCCCGCCATCTGCTCCTCACTGTCTCTGAGCTCTGTACAATCTCCGAGCTCTGCATAACCCTGCCTACATCTGTCGCTGTTCCCTGTACAGAACTGTCTACATCTGCCCCCAAGCTCTACGCAGAATTGCTCACGTCTGTTCCGGAGCCCAAACAGCCATCCCTACATCTGCCATCCTCTGGTTTGGTGTTTACTGTCTGCCCTCTGCTGGGCGGCAACTCCACAGAACAGGCCTCGTCCTGCTTGGAGATGAATAGGAATGACGCCCACTCACCGGGTCCAGAAGCTCATCATCCAGCTCCACGTTGCTCATCTGTCCAATCCGGAAAGATGCCGAATGGGGCGACTAGAAGAAGAGAAATGACAAGGCACTTAGCCGCGGGGCCAAACTGCACTGGGCATCACCGCCCCATCCACATGGCTTGGCCTCATCTGGTCCTGCCGGAGGAGCACAGACCCACACCTACAATGTAGGGAACGCCAACTGGGCCAGTGCTGGACCCAGGCCTGCCTCTACCACCCACAGCCTGTCACCAAGAAGTCCCACCTTCAGATGGGAAGCCCAGGCCGCTCCTACCCCAGACACCCCGCCTTCCCTTGTTCTAGGGTACTTCAGACTGGAGATTAGAAACCTGCCAGTCACCAGAACCCAGGGCTGCAGAAGACCATGCTGGCAACCTCCTGGCCCCCGACTCCTGGCCTAGAAAACCCTGGAGGTGGCCAGGAGCTGGCTGTAGCTCTCACTTCCCAGACAGGACATATGTGATCTGAAAGTGTGCACTGGCTGCAAGCCCCACCACAGCAACACCAAATACACTTCCCTTGGGGATACGTCCACACATGCGGACAAGTCAGGGATATGGACAAACCCATCTGAGCAACACCCAGGCAGCACTGAGAGTCAGATTGTGAAAGGAAAAGGGGAACACTGATATTGCCAACTGACCTGATGGATAGAGCCCACAGAAAAAGGCAGTCTGGTTATTTTTATCTTATTTATCGCTGATCCTGAAAGCAGCTCAATTACAGCAGGCACTCATTCCCACCGAATCAAGACGGCTCAGAGTTGGACCCTACAAAACATTTCCTTTGACATCTGAACGGCTTCTAGTTCTAAAGACTAACTTTAAGCAAACAATAATTAGTCAGGGTCTACAGGAAGAACTAAGGCTTATGGAAGTTCTCACACTCTATGTAATCATGAGAACTGGCTCCTAAATGTGAGAACCCTACAGAAAGAACTCTGTGTATAATAAACCTCTATAGTTTTAACTTCCTCTTCCCCTTTCTTCCTTTTCCCTTCTATAAATACCCATCCATTTTGGCATGCAGGCCAGAGTATGCACATAGCTTGCCATGTCTGCATGCAGTGGGTTGCAAACCTTTTTCCCAAATAAATTTTTGGTGATGAAACACCTAGTCAATATGATTTTTCAGTCAACACTGGGGGCCAGGCTGTGATCTCCCATATGGCCTCAGGAGAGGAGGAGCAGGACTCACTTGTTCAGGTGATAAGAGGTCCTCAGCAACTGGCCACAAGGACACCAGTTGAACATAGCAGTCAAGAGGGAAAGGCTGATGAGTGGGAGGGGTTGGGCCCTCTCCGTTCTCCACACCTTCATGTTTCCATCATCTTTCTGAACTTTATGGGCATTTTTTAGGAACTATCTTTTGTGATGAAAAAAGCCATTTACTTGAAGTTTAGCGATTGAGTGTTATGTGTTTCTTTTTCTTTCCTTAAACACAAGTGAAATTAGATACTTGTTCCTGGAACTACTGATATTCACAACAATCTGGCTGAAATCTTCCAGGGCAGGATGCTGAGTGAAAGCAGCCAACTTCAAAGATTTATGTACTGTGTGGTTCTACTAACCTGACATTCTTGGAATGTCAGGCGTGGAGAGATGAAGACATCAGTGGGGGGAAGGGGTGTGACTGTAAGAGCAGGACAAAGGGATCTTTGTGGTAATGGGCATGCTGTGTATCTTGACTGCAGTGGTGCTCACACAGGTCCGCATGCGTGACGTTAGCAGCAAAGAACCGCACACATGCACTGTGCTGATGTCAATGCCTGGTTTCCACACTGCACTATTATTACGTAAGATGGAACCACTGGAAGAAACTGGGGAAAAGTACACAGGCCTTCTCTGTACTGTCTTCTCAATTTCCTGTAAATCTATAATTTAAAAATTTTTTAAATTTATATGCAAATGGGACTTTATTAAACTGAAAAACTTCTGTGCATCAAAGGAAACAATTAACAAAGTGAAAAGGCAACCTATAAAATGAGGGAAAATATTTACAAATCATAGATTTCACAAAGAGTTAATATCCAGGATATATAAAGAATTTATACAACTCAATAGCAGCAGCAGCAATGACAAAAACTACCTGATTAAAAGA
>NW_011889084.1:1900077-1907157 GCF_000151845.1 Pteropus vampyrus
AACCCATCTGAGCAACACCCAGGCAGCACTGAGAGTCAGATTGTGAAAGGAAAAGGGGAACACTGATATTGCCAACTGACCTGATGGATAGAGCCCACAGAAAAAGGCAGTCTGGTTATTTTTATCTTATTTATCGCTGATCCTGAAAGCAGCTCAATTACAGCAGGCACTCATTCCCACCGAATCAAGACGGCTCAGAGCTGGACCCTACAAAACATTTCCTTTGACATCTGAACGGCTTCTAGTTCTAAAGACTAACTTTAAGCAAACAATAATCAGTCAGGGTCTACAGGAAGAACTAAGGCTTATGGAAGTTCTCACACTCTATGTAATCATGAGAACTGGCTCCTAAATGTGAGAACCCTACAGAAAGAACTCTGTGTATAATAAACCTCTATAGTTTTAACTTCCTCTTCCCCTTTCTTCCTTTTCCCTTCTATAAATACCCATCCATTTTGGCATGCAGGCCAGAGTATGCACATAGCTTGCCATGTCTGCATGCAGTGGGTTGCAAACCTTTTTCCCAAATAAATTTTTGGTGATGAAACACCTAGTCAATATGATTTTTCAGTCAACACTGGGGGCCAGGCTGTGATCTCCCATATGGCCTCAGGAGAGGAGGAGCAGGACTCACTTGTTCAGGTGATAAGAGGTCCTCAGCAACTGGCCACAAGGACACCAGTTGAACATAGCAGTCAAGAGGGAAAGGCTGATGAGTGGGAGGGGTTGGGCCCTCTCCGTTCTCCACACCTTCATGTTTCCATCATCTTTCTGAACTTTATGGGCATTTTTTAGGAACTATCTTTTGTGATGAAAAAAGCCATTTACTTGAAGTTTAGCGATTGAGTGTTATGTGTTTCTTTTTCTTTCCTTAAACACAAGTGAAATTAGATACTTGTTCCTGGAACTACTGATATTCACAACAATCTGGCTGAAATCTTCCAGGGCAGGATGCTGAGTGAAAGCAGCCAACTTCAAAGATTTATGTACTGTGTGGTTCTACTAACCTGACATTCTTGGAATGTCAGGCGTGGAGAGATGAAGACATCAGTGGGGGGAAGGGGTGTGACTGTAAGAGCAGGACAAAGGGATCTTTGTGGTAATGGGCATGCTGTGTATCTTGACTGCAGTGGTGCTCACACAGGTCCGCATGCGTGACGTTAGCAGCAAAGAACCGCACACATGCACTGTGCTGATGTCAATGCCTGGTTTCCACACTGCGCTATTATTACGTAAGATGGAACCACTGGAAGAAACTGGGGAAAAGTACACAGGCCTTCTCTGTACTGTCTTTTCAATTTCCTGTAAATCTATAATTTAAAAATTTTTTAAATTTATATGCAAATGGGACTTTATTAAACTGAAAAACTTCTGTGCATCAAAGGAAACAATTAACAAAGTGAAAAGGCAACCTATAAAATGAGGGAAAATATTTACAAATCATAGATTTCACAAAGAGTTAATATCCAGGATATATAAAGAATTTATACAACTCAATAGCAGCAGCAGCAATGACAAAAACTACCTGATTAAAAGACGGGCAAAGGACCCAAATAAAGATTTCTCTAAAGAAGACATACACATGCCCAATAAGCACATGAAAACATGTTCAATATCACTAATCATTCAGGAAATGTAAATAAAAACTACAATACCATCTCACACCTGTGAGGATAGCCGGAATTAAAGAACAGAAAGTAACAAGAGTTGGTGAGGATGTGAAGCTGGAACCCTGTGCATTATGGGTATGAATGTAAAATGGTGCAAGCGCTGTGGAAAACAGTATGGAAGTTCCTCAAAAAGTTCTTAAAAATGCAACTATCGTATGACCCAGCAATTCCACCTCTGGGTATATATATACCCAAAAGAATTGAAAGGAGGGTCTCGAAGAGATATTTCTATACTCATGGTAGCTTTATTCACAATAGCTAAAATGTTTCAGCAACTCAAATGTTCACTGATGATGAATAGATAAACCAGATGGGTATATACATACAATGAAATATTTCTAAGCCTTGAAAAGGAAGGAAATCTTGTAATATGCTACGACATGGATGGACCTTAATGACATTATAGTAAGAGAAAGTAGCCAGTCACAAAAAAAACAAACACTGTATGATTTCACTTACATAAAGTCCCTGGAACAGTCAAATTCATAGAGACAGACAGTAGAATGGTGGGTGCCAGGGGCTGGGAGAAGGGACAGTTAGTGTTTCATGGGCCTGGTTTCAGTTTTGCAAGACAAAAAGAGTTCTGGGGGTGGATGGTGGTGATGGTTACACAACAATGTTAACGTTTTCAACACCACTGAACTGTACACGTAAAAATAGTTAAGATGGCAAATTCTGTTATGTTTTTACAATTAAAACAAATTTTAAAAACAACTTAAAGGTTTTTTGCTGTCCTACTCTGCTGCTCTGCATTCTAACATCCACCAGGCTCCGTGCTTACCACTGAGGACACAAGGCTGCCACGGTTAGGGACTCACAAAGAAAACAAGTTGCCCATAAGCAAGTGTAAATTGTGAGACTTGCACTCGCTGGGTGGGTGGGTGGGTGGGTGACGAGGAGGCTTTGAGGCTGAGACTAACTGAAGGAAAGGAGCGAGATGTGCAGAGCAGAGTGAATGGGGTGAGAACAGCCCCACTGCTGCCACCTAGTTGTTGTCCACACTATGGCTTCTGTGGGTGTTGGAGGGAGAAGCTCCCAGGACTCTGACTAGGCCCAGGCCCACTCTTGTCCCTCAGCTCTCTGCACTGTCAGCGTCATTGCCTGCCTCCCCAGACTGTGAGCTTTCTAAGGGCGGTGGCTCTGTCCCATCCATACTGGCCCCGGCCAGGAGCCCTCAGGGAGGGAGCAGGATGGTCGTCCTGGACCCTACAAAATGGGGCTGGGGTGGGTGGACAGAGAGGAAGGAAGACAAGACAAGGACGCTGAGGCAGAGGACTTCCTAGAGGTGCTCCCCCTGGTGCTGGCAGACTAGAGAAAGAACAGGAGCTAGCTTATGACGACCAAAGCTCAAGGGGCTGGATGACAAATGAGGGACCTGCAGTTTCTCTACAACCTCTCAAAACCCCCTGTCATGCTCAGATGTGGTCTGCAGGCTCTGGATCTCCAGGGCAGGACACAGTCTCATAGGGTAACCCCAGTTCCCAGAGAAGATTCCCAGAAAGATTCTAAACACCTGCTGGTGGTCACAGGCGGAGCTTTCCTTAGCCTAGGTCCCCAGAAATGTCCTGCATTTACAAACACTGCAAATACCCAGGCCCCCCACCCCAAGTCTGTTTCTGGCTTAGATTTCCCTCTATAAGTTCTCAAAATACTCTACTTCCTACTGCCCACACACATGACAATGACTTGCTGGTGACCTCACCCTCTCTGTGTCCCAGCAGCGGACTGGCAGTAACTCAGTAACTCACCAACATCCCACACAAAGGAGACAGCAACCCACAGGTGGCTCTGAACAGCCTGGTCCTGGACAGACACAGGCTGAGCTCAGGCTGGCCCCCAGTACACCCTGCCCAATGCTGTGCCTGCTCTGCATTGGGCACTTAGCAGCCTGGCAGGGCAGCTATTCAACCTCACTCTGTCCAGAGCAGCTAATCCAGGTGCTTGGCAGGCTGTGCCCATGCCGAGGTGGCAATGACACCACTGTTCAACTCGGGACATCCTGAAACAAACCACAAAGCGCCAGGAGCCGTGAAGTTCTCATGTCCAGTTCATCAGAACAGTCCCAGAGGGCGGTTATTGGCCGGGGTCTTCATTTAGTTAAAATGGTCTTGGACTGAGAGCAGCTTACAAGCTGCCTTCTGCTGCAGCACTGGGGTGTCTGAGCAGATACTCCCTGCAAGAAAGCCAGTACCAAGGAGTTCATCACCTGCCAGTGGAGTTACACCGTGAACAGCAACCGAAAGACAAGCACTTTCGTGCTGCTGTTTTTAATGTTACCGAGAGTAACAAATGTTTACTGTTTGTGACAAGCACTGTGTTCAGTGTTGCACATCTATTAACTTCTTTACACATGAGGTACCTGGAGCATCTGGTCCAGAGTGGTGCTCCTCGCACAAATGCTCTAGTCTCCCCTTTGCACCAGTCTGCACAAGGTGAGCTAAGGATCCATTAAGACTAGAATCTCCAGGTTCCCGTAGGTCTCACCTGGCCTCTCTCTCCAGACTCCACTCGCCACTCTGATTTACTTTCAAACTCTCGTAGGCACCAAACACACACTTCCTTATTCTTTCCCATCTGCTTGCCTGCCAGCCTGAGGACACTTTGCTCTTCAAGACTGGATCCAAATGTGACCTCTCATGCCCTTGGGGTCCCTCACACAGTGCTCACAGAGTACTGGCCTGTTCCTCCCTGAGTCTGGAGCTAGCAGGAAGCTGCTTCATGCATCTTTGTGTCCCAGGCAAACTGCATTCAGCCAGCACAAAGTAGGTACACGATAAATTATTTTTTAAATTATTTAAGAGCAGCTAATCGGTTGTTATTAAATGCAAACGAACAAACAAAAACACTTGAAGAGATTTATTTAAGGGAATGATTGGTAAGAGAAGAGATCAACAGCCTCCTTTAAAAAATCCCACTCGTATATCTAGTTGCAAAGAGAAGTAGAAACTCCAACATTCATTCGGTTCAGAGATAAACCGAAATTCAACCTCAAGGTTTCCAGTCCCTTTACCTGTCAACCCTTAAAGCCAGTTTTACACTTCTATATTGTAGACTTCAGATAACTTTCCTTTTTTTTTTTTCATGAACAGTTAAGTTTATTTCAACAGCAAGTTTGAAACTCTTGCTTTAGGCCAGAGTACTACAATAATTATATAGGGAATAGTCAATTTCCTACACTGTCAAATATATAAAGAAAATTATGGAATGCTTCACAAATGTGCGTATCATCCTTGTGCAGGGGCCATGCTAATTTCTGTATTGTTCCTATTTTAGTATATGTGCTGCCAAAGCGAGCACCAGATAACTTCTTTTAAGAGAGGAAAAAAAAGAACACAAATGTTCCAAGAACATAACGAATCACGCACATCCCTACCACCTCTTAATAGCTGCTTCACACCCGAAACAGAAAGTATTTCGGCAGATTTCACTCAAAAAGAGCAGCACTCTACCAGCAAAAGGCAGCCTCTGACCTCCACTGTCTGATGAATTTGCAAGGGACTGGGGAAATCTAACTATAAGTTCTAGGGAAAGGGCCTGATGTCGTTCCTAACCCTTAAACATTGTACAATTATTTAAAGGAGAGATCTATAACAGGAGGTGAAAAAGTAAAGAATAATCACAAAACAAAATAAGACCAATCAACAAAAATATTTCATTAACTCAAAATTAACACAACATCAGGTAATCCATTTAAAGACACAAACTGCATCGCTGACACGCTGAGCACATTTCAACCACTCTGACTTGTTGCTTAGTGTGTCTGGCTGCACACTCCAAATTCAATTAACTGCTAAGGGACACTGAGTGCAATGTCATTCCTGAGATCACCTGAAGTCTGTACTGATCCCTGTAGAGAAGGGTGGCAGAGAGAGTTCCTCAATTACTCACTGCAAAAGGAAACTCTGCAATCTAACCTGTTAAAGTCTCCTGGGAAATGTTAAAATAGTTGCTCATGTATTTATCACAATTTTAGGAAAAAAGAAAAGGGTCAGAACTCCATCTGCCTTTCCTCTGAAGCCATTTTGAAATAAACCGTCAGGAAATTAATTAGCCTCATGCTGTCAAGGGCACAACAGCAAGCGTGCTTATTGGAACATCTCGTTCATAAAACACCTGACTGTGATGGCGAACTCCACCTGCTCCTCGATCCTTGCTGAGCACCCGGCCCAGAACTTCCTCCCAAGACTCCAGAACCCAGGGCCTAGGTTCGGATGCCAGCTCGGCTATTTTCCAAGGGACACTCTGGACGCGTACAAGAATCCATCCGCGGCTCAACTTCCTTATCCTTAAAATGGGGATAAACTCCTAGAGCACGAATTAACTGAGTCCCCGCGAGGTTCAGGTGGGACCGCGCACTGTCCAGCGCACACCAGCACCGGCCTAGCAGAGTGATCCTTGGCCTGTCAAGAGCCCAAGACCCCCGACTCGCAGCGGCCCACGCTCTCCCCGTGTGCGCGCCGCCACAGAGAGACCGGCTCCCGCGAGAGGCAAGGCTGAGGCGCAGACCCAGGGTTTCCCCCAGGTCACCAGGAGGCAGAGTCTTTCCGCCCCTCCACCCAGCCCCGCGTAGGGCGCTGAGGCGTTGGGAGTCTCTGCCACCCGTGAGACCGGGCGCGAAGCCTCTGTCGCCCCGGGGCTCCTCACCCGGCGGGCTGACGCGGGCCCGGCCCCGTTCAGCAGCGGCGTGCCCTCGCCGGCCGGCACCCCGGGCCGCGCCGCCCTCCGCAGCAGCGGCGCCGCCTCGTCGTCGTCCAGGTCGCGTCCAGACCACGACACCTTTTTGGAGACGTTGGCCATGGCCCGCTGCGGACGGACCGGCGGAGGAAGCGCCGGGGCCCGGTGTTTGTTCTCGTGACCCGCGCTGAGGCCACGTGACCCCAAACAGTGGCCGCGTGACCCAGTGGCATCCACGTGACCTAGGCCGCGGGCCACAGGGAGGAAACCAAGCCCGCGCGGAGCTTTGTGGGAATTGTGGTGCGGGCGCTGGGCCCGGTGTGGGGGCAGGCTTGGCCTCTGCAGCATCTGAGGTGTGGAAGAGAGGCTCACCCCAAGTCTGGTGGAGGTAGGAACCCGCTCGAGGGGCTCCAGTCTGTCAACATAGCCCAAGTCTGTTGTAATCAATCATGGCATAGCGAATGGAAAAAGAACCCGGAGTCCACACGGATAAAAAGTGAAGGAGGGTGGAGGCGGGAGATGAGGGGCTCTCTTCTTTGCAATAGATTGCCACCAACTAATAAACGTGGAAGGAAAGATGGAATTAGAAACATCACCATTTTGCACAAACCGTAGTGATAACTGATTCAAGCCAGAATCATTAATGCGAGCTAAAACCATTGGGTTCAGGTTTGCTGGAAAATAGCATGTACGCAGTCTCACAGTGTCTTCCTGCAAATTACAGTGAGGAAGGGGG
>NW_011889084.1:1908187-1935819 GCF_000151845.1 Pteropus vampyrus
GCCACATAATTCAAAATAAAATTAAAACTAAAACTAAAATAAAAGGAAGGAAGTCCAACAGGGTTGTGAATTTCCCCCATGATTATTGGGCAACACTTTTCAGGAAATACTAAAAACTACTTTCTTATAAAAAACATGTTTCTTCATCAGTGTGACCTATCTTTGCTCTTTCTAGTGATGGTGACAAGACTGTGATGACCCCCAATTGGTGGACAAGGGCATTGGAGGCTAGGACGAGAAGCTGGCTCACACAAGGCCCTGAGGAGCAGGCAGGGTCAGACCTGGTTGGTTTGACTGAATTGAGTGAATGAGCAGGGTTTGCGTGAAGGTGCCCAGGCGGGCAGGAGAGCTGAGCAGAGCACTAGGGGAATGAGAACGGTCTATACGATGACGGGATTGTGCGGAGAGCACGGACCATTTCTGTGGCTAAGCGGGGTAGGGCTGATCCCAAAGGTCATCCCTGTCAGACAAGGAGCCTGAACTTGTCCTTTAGCTGGACAAGGGAATTTGTCCTTTTGCTGGACAAGTGAACTTGTGCTTTTGCTGGACAAGTAGACTTTTTAGAGGACAAATAGGCTAGGGTAGGTGTTGTGGGGAAAGGGAGAACCCAGCCTAGGCTCCGTGTCAGGACCTGCTCCTGCAGCAAAAGGAAGGCTCTGGGTCGTTTTGTCCTCTTTCTACAGAAACCCAATGGATCAGGTCAAAGGTGGAATTTGATGAAATTAGGGGTGGATGTGGCTCATGCTTCAAAATGCATGTGTATTTTGTCACTGAGCCCACAGGGATGGTGGATATTTTAAGATGCACATTCAAATTCCTCTGCTCCAAAACCTGGACCGGCTTTCCTTGTCCTGCAAGACAGAGCTCAGACCCCTCAGCTGGACAGGCTGGCCCTTGCCAAACTACCAGCCACCTGAGCTCCCACCAACTTGTCTTACTCCCACTCCAAGTCCTTGACCTGGCTGCTCTGTGATCCTGGAGGGCCCCCTCCCAGCAAAGTGTCCCAAATGTGGCAACCCACAGTGATGCCTCCTTCCACCAAACTTCTGTGGCTTTAGTGTCTTCAGACACACAGCAGAATGCTGCTGTGCTCAGTGACACATCCTGAGTCCCCCAGGGCATTATAAGCACCCAAAAGCAGGGAAGGGATGGGAAATAACATTCTGTATGATCTTCTTTATACATGTTGTAGCATGTGTCAATGCTTCATTACTTCCCCACGAAGGAATGAAGCATTGACACATGCTACAACATGAATGAACTTGGAGAAAGTTTGCTGAGTGAAAGAAGCTAGGGACATTGCTGTCCCTAGAGAAATATTTACTAATCAAATTGCCAGTCTTCCCAAAGGAAAGTCGTTATCCCTCCCACCTCAGTGGCAAACTGGTATGGAGCAAGAGCTCCAGAAAAGGCAAGAGGAAATGGACAAAGCCTGGGATGTGCAAGAGGAAGCAGAAGCCAGTTATCCAGAAAGGCTTCACGTGGCCGCCCAGGGGGTTTCCAGTACTAGAACGCCTCTTCTGACCTTGACTCATGGAAGATTGCATTGGGGAGATGTTAGGCTGAGTCTTCCAGCTGAAGGCCTAGAATTGCTGGGGCCACAGACAGCTCTGCAGGGATAGGAATGCTACTGAGGGACCCATGGGACCAATTTAGGGCACCTCCCCCAGAGGGTGGTACGTTTGGGTCTTCTTGATGAATCACCAATATTATAGGGTTAATTTACATCACACTGAAACTTAAAGTAAACCTATGCCTGTACTAATTGTCAAGGCATGTTTTATTACATGACAATTCAAAATTCTAAAAAAAAAAAAAAAAAAAAGGTTGTCCAAAAGACAGACTATATCAAGTGTTGGCAAGAGTATGGAGAAATGGGAACCTTTATATATTGTTGGTGGGACTATAAAATGATGCAGCCACTTTGGAAACCAGTTTGGCAGTTCCTTTGAAAATTTAGACATGAATTTACTATACAATCCAGCAATTTTACTCCTAGGTATACAGTTATGATAAATAAAAACATATGTCTACACAAAGACCCATATGAGAACGTATATAGTAGCTTTATTCACAATAGTCTCAAACTGAAAACAACCCAAATATCCATCAACTGCTGAATGGATAAACAAAATGTGACCCATTACAATGAATAGTATTCAGCCACACGAAGGAATGAAGCACTGACACATGCTACAACATGAATGAACTTGGAGAAAGTCTGCTGAGTGAAAGAAGCTAGATGCAAAAGGACAACTCCTATATGATTCCATTTATATGAAAGGTCCAGAACAGGAAAATCCAGAGATAGAAAGCAGATCAGTGGTAGCCAGAGCTGGGGGGAGGGGCTCGGGTAGGGATAGAGAGACTGCTAATTGGCATGATTTTTTTGTGTGTATGTGTGGAGGGTGCAATGGAAATGTTCTAAAACTGGATTGTGGTGATGGTTGCACAATTCAGTAAATTTACCAAAAATCTTTGAACTTTATACTTGAACTGGGTGAATTTTACAGTATGAAAAATTATACTCCAATACAATTGCTTTAAAAGCATTGCCTTTCCATCGTTAATGTTTATTTCTGAATAGGTTGTGCTCTTTGTGGGTTCCTGTTCCTGGCAGCTCTGGCGGCCTCACCAGCCATCGCAGGACTTTGAGGGAACCCCTTGGGCTCCTGGTGAATGGGGGCTATAGTGTTGGGGGCCAAGAAATGGATTCTCCAGCCCTTTTCATGAGATGTTGGAACAAGGATTGCCCAAAGGGAAACTTCCATAAGCCACCTTGAGAGAGGGCGATGACTGTTCACATGCCACCCACACAGTTTCCAGAAAAACAGCAGTTCTCTAGGAAGTAGCCCATAATGGCCACAAGAGGAGGCCCTGTGAGAATCTAGTGCTCCCATCTTACCAGGTCAGATCTTGTTGAAATGATGTCATATTAAAGAGTGGGTGACTGTAAGGATGCTGTGGTGAGGGAAGGAATGCAATTCTCAGGGACCCCGACTCCCACCTCTGCCCATTGCCCTCTCTCTCTACAAGTTTCCTTGACACCCCCTCCCCCCATGGAATGCCCACATTCTATGTTAGACAGCCGGTGTGCCTGGCCCAGGTTGGAGTCAGCATCCTGCCCTTTGCTTCCCAGTCTGGGTGGGGGCTCTCTGTGGAGTGTGTTGAGGTTGGGGTGGCCGGGCACGGCTGGAGACTTGTTCCCCTGCCAGCCTAGAGCATGACCATAGCTCCCAGGTGATGAGGTCTCAAGGACACAGCTCTAGGCAGGTGCAGTTCACCCTCTGCACAAATCCACCTACTGATGTGGCATTGGCCAGTGTCAGGATGGCGCCCGGAGGGAGCTCCTTCCCAGTGGCAAGGTGTGAGACTTCCCTGGGGACCAGCACACGGTCCCATATGGCCAGACCTGCTATGCTCCCCACGAAGGCCTCAGAGCTGTCAAACCCACCCCCCATGCTGTCTTGCTCCTGGCCCAGCACCAGGGACCCACCAGAAGAGATCTCATAGCCCTCCCTGAAGTGGGAGCCAGTGGCCACTAGCCTGCGGTCCACGTGGAGCCAGTACCTGCCCAGGATGGATGTCCAGATGACACACATGTGGTGCCACTGGCCGTCCAGTAGCAGCTGCAGGGGTAGCTCCCTGAAGGCCGGGTCTCCGATCACAAAGTGGATGGAGCCTGGGGACAGGGATTCCCGGCCGTGCAACACCAGCTTGTTGTCATTCTCCTCGGTGGCATAGGAGAGGAGGGTGCCCAGGCGGCCCAAGGCTGTGCGGACCCAGCTGCAGACAGACAGGGCCCGAAGGCCCAAGGGGAAGCTGGGACTGAGGAAGACCACATTCTCGGTGGAGGCATTCGGGAAGACCAGTGCAAGGCCCACGCTGCAAACTAGAAACACAGGGGAGACAGTCAGCCTCTGCACCACAAAGCCACCCAGAAATACCTAGAAGCTTCGAGAAATATACAGAAACACCCATGCTCCAAGGACTGCCCTTTGCCCCAGGCAAGTGGGCCTGAGACCTCAGAAGCTGATCTTCATCAATCACTAACTGTGAGGTTTGTGTCTCATTATCTTCACACACAAGCCCCATCTGGTAGGCAGGAAGACTGAGAACCAGGGCAGTCATATGCATTGCTAAGGAGCAGGTCTGAGCTGACACTCTACCACCAGCGTAGCCTCTGTGTGTTTACTGTGGCAGCTGTAACAAATCTGCACAAACTCAGTGGCTCAACACAACACAGATTTAGTATCTACAGTTCTGGGGGTCAAAAGTACGACAGGTCTCACTGAGCTAGCTAGAATCATGGTGTTGGCAGGGCTGGTTTCTTCTGGAAGCTTCAGTGATAAGCTCCTTCCTACCCTTTCCAGCTTCTAGAGATGCCTGCATCTGTGGCTTGCAGCCCTTCCTCCATCTTCAAAGTATATCCCTCTGACCTCTGCTTCTTCGTCACATCTCTGATCCTGACACTCCTGCCTTGCTCTTACAAGGACCCCTGTGATGACACTGGACCATAATCCAGGATCATCTCCCACTTCGAAATCACAACCTCAAAGTCTTTTTTGTCACATGAAGTGACACATCCACAGAGTCCCAGGATCAGGACCTGGACATCTTTGGGAGCCATCGCCCTGCTGACCAGATGTCCTGCCAGGTCTGCCTGACAGAAGGGTCTGTGGGGCAGGCGTGGGCCTGCAGCTGCTGCATCTGGTCCAAGGTTCTGATCAGCAGGCTGGGGGCAGAGCCTGAAAATATACTTCCCTAGCCTATCGACCCATTGGGTTCAAGGATGCAGGGCATTCTGTGGCCGGCCCCAAGCTTCTCTTTCTACCTTGGGGGCTCTTGTCATAGGGAAGCAGTCCTAAACTGGAGGTAACTGTGCTTTTAGGGTACATCTAGCAATGTCTGAACACAGTTTTAGTTGTCAGAGCTTTTGGGAGCAACCCTATAGCTATTCATTTCTTGGGAGTCCTGGTGGTTTACTTAGGGTCAACTAACTGGTCTTGTCTTATTGGTGAGGCCACCAGAGACCCTGGGAGGAAAGGGAACACTGCTTAAAATTAAGGGGCCCAGGGGGCTGCTAAACCAGACAGAGGGATCAACCTATCAAAAATGAAAGTTAAAGATGAACTGGAATCTAGTGGAGACTGGGGATGCTGCTAAACATCCTAAAGTGCCTGGGTCGGCTCCCACAACTAAGGACCGCCTGGCCCCAAATGTCAGTAATGCTGCAGTGGAGAACACCTCACCTGGGATGTCAGAGCCAGCTTTACAAAGCCCTGGGAACCTCCGTGGGTGGGCACAAACCCCACAGAGGTGTTGGCTGAGCGGGGTTACCGCAGAGAGGGCTCATGCTGGTGAGGGCATCAGTGGGATCCCGCCAGTCCTGATGAGGTCAGTCTCTGACTTGGAGTGGGCATATACAGACCGCTGGGCAGCACCCTGTCATATGTGCACATTCACTCCTAATACCCAGGCAGGGGGGTGGCCTGACCTGCCAGGGACCTGAAGACTGTCTTTCACCTGGATGGCCCCTTTCTTCTGGGTGGCGTATGAAGGGTGTGAAGCCAGTATCCTCTCCACATAGCCCCAAGCAGACAGCTTTTGGGAGGGGACTGGAGACCTAAGGAGGAGTGAGAGGGAGAAATAGAGGCAGATGGGCGAAGGACAGTTCCACAGTACTTACTCTCTCCCGGTGTCTCAGGAGGCTGTGCCCTCTGACTGCCTAGGTCTGGGGGCTCCTGTGATCCCTGGAGACGGCCAGCGAAGTCCTGGGGTGGGTCCCTGGGCTCCGGCAAAGCTCTGAGCACCTGCCTGGCCCCGTGCAGCTTTGGGGAGCTTGGGCTTGGTGGCCCAGGCTGGGCAGGAGGCCAGACCGGGTCTTCGGTACCCAGGCCAGCCACCTGCAGCCACCCCTTGAGACTAGCCAGTCTGGCACCCTGGCTCTGCACAACATGCATCAGGTGAGCCAGTGTGTCCTGCAGGGCCCGCACGTCCAGGACCAGGCTGGACAGGGCTTCCCTCTGTGCCTCCTGCTCCTTCCTCTCCTGGGTGTGCTGCTGGCTCCTCTCACTCAGGGCGGTGCTCAAGGCCAGCAGCCTAGAGTCCACCTTCCGGCTCCTGCGCTGCGTCTTCTTCATCCAGGTCTTGAGGTGCCCCAGGTCACCCTGCACAGCAGCCTGTGACTGGTTGACCACCAGAGCCACGGCCTGGCTCTCTTGGGCCAGGCTCTGGAACCGGGCATCAATGTTGAAGGACAGGTTGTAGTTGCTGGCGATGGCCTGCAGGTGTGTTAAGGTCACCTCCCGGAAACTCCGAAACTGCGGAGGACACACAGTAACCATGGGGGCCAGGGCAGGGAAGGGCAAGGAACAAGCCTTCCCTGCTGTACTTCTGTGGTGCCTACTGAGAGCCAGTGGATCACCTCGACCAGCCCCTTCACAGATGAGCTCAGAGAGGCAGGGCACGAACCCAAGGTCACTCAGCAGCACTGTGCAGGGTGAGGCCTCCTGCTCTTCACCCTTGACCCTCAGGCTCCTCCCTGTGAGTGGATGGATGCCCGAGCTATGTGAGCTATTCGTGGGGGTCAAAGTGGGGAGTACTTGACACAGGACTGACACACGCAGGGTGCTCGGGAACTGGCTATCAACCCACATGGGAGCATCTGCTTCATGGTGGACATGAGACCTTACCCCCATGCCCAGTGTCGCTGTCCCATCTGTCTGCCATGGCCCCAGCATGCCTTCAGCCACATCCCTGGGGGCTTCCCACCCCCTCCCAGCCTCTGACTCCCACCCAACCTTCATGTGTCAGAATCTTCATTGTCTTCAGAATGGGGCCCAGGAAACCTTTTTTGCTGGTTTCCAACTATAGGTGAAATTAATGTTGGCTGATAAAAAGAACTACAAACTCCACATCTGTGGTCACAGAGTGCCGATACTATTCCATTTCTGTAACATCCATCCTTCCTCTTTTGTCAATTAAAAAAAAAAAAAATCAACCGCTCCACAGAGTAGGTATACTTACCTGCTCCTCCAGTCGGCGGAGCCTCTCGAAAAACGGTTTTCTTTGCCCTGCAGGGCCAGCTTCCTGGGACAAAGCGCCATGCAGATATATAGGCACAAAAATAAGGAAGAAAGACAGGGTCTTCCTGCCCAGGCAGCCCATTCTGAGATGGACGAGGAGTGGTGTCACCGCCGACTATGGGAGGATGATTTGTGCTCCTGCCTCAGCCCATGCTCCCTCTAGCTCTAAGTGGAAAGGTTTTCCTTCTTTGACTCTGGCTGAGGGTCAGGTATTTCCTGCCACCGAGTGAAAGGCATTTGCCTTTCAGCCCACGGGCTCTGGAGAATTGGGGGTTCCTAAGGAGACAAGCTTAAAACAGATACAGTTTCTTTAGAAAATAATTCTACAGGGTGGAAGCCTTGGTCTGGCTGGCTCAGAGGCAGAAGGGGGTGATTGCTTTAGCAGGGGCACATGGACTCATGTTCCCACAAAAGGAAGTTGAAGCAGGACAGGGAACCTGGCTGAGGCCAGGAAGTCCTTGGAGCCAACTCTGCAGTGGGGCCCAGTATCCCATCATGCACAGTGCATCCTGTGATGCCATCTCTCTCTTAGGTTAGGCAAAAGACGTGAGATTGGGAGCCACTTTAATTTATTTTGGGGAATAGATTGTGTAGTGGGCTGAATTGTGACCCCAAATAAGGTAGGTCCAAGTCCTAATCTCAATACCCGCGAATGGGGTCTTATTTGGAAAAAGGTCTTTGCAGATGTACAAGCCCTTTCTTACCTGTCCCCCTGTATACTGTCTCCTGCTTAATATGAAAACTCAGCCAAGGATGATTAGACACTCGGAAGCTTCTAACAGGAACAACGAAAATCTCCCCAAACAGAAAAGGAACCTAGGAAACAATGCTGAGAGCCAAGAAAAAGCTCAAAAAAGTTCTAATCGATACCCTCAGAAAGACAAAAAAAGTTTTATGTCCACAAGGCAAGAAATGGATGCTACAAAAAATGGAATAATCAGAAAGGAAGAAGTTGCTCTTGGAAATAAAAACTGACCCACCCCACCCCCCAAATAAAAAATAACAGAAAAGCTGAAAGTCAAAATTAAAGCAAGTGGCCAGAAAGTAGGGGAGAAAGACAAAGAAATGGAAAAAGAGAGAAAACATTACATTTAAGATCAATCCAACAAAATGAAACTGTAAAGAGTGACACTAAAGAAAACGATGGAAAAAATTGTTAGGAAGATTACCCAGGAAGGTGTCACAGACAAGGGCATCTGTCATTTTTAAGACCACATGTCAGAGAGCACTGAATCAAGGAAAGGCAACTGACCCCAAGGCTCCTCTCATCAATTGTCCGAACACAGCAGACAAGGAGGAGATCCGAACCATGTCCAGAGAGAAAGCCTGGTCGCATGGGAAGGATTGAGACTTTCCCCAGAGAACTGTTGGCTATCTCAGTAACAGTGCTGGCTGCCAAAGACAGAGGAGCAAACCTTAACATTTCCAAGTGAAAATGATTTTCATTTAAAATTGTGCATCTAGCTCAAATGTAAATTGACCTGGAGCAAAGAATAAAGGCATTTTCCAGATATACCAAGGTTTAAGAAACTTACTTTCTGTGTACTGTTTTGTGAGGTTACTGGATAATAGGAAAATAGGGGAATAAAGGATGATTGCAGTAGCTCTAATCCAGAAGTGGACTGGGAGGAATTCTCAGAGAGCCCCAGGAAGGCATCATCCTCGACTCCTTGCTCTCTGTCACACCCCACATCAACTCTAACTTCACAGAAACATCCCAGGTCAGGCAGTCGGTTTTCACCACCTGGACCACATCAGTCTTTGCACCAATCGGCCCAGCGGGACTCCTTGCATCTGGGGCTACCCCCTACTGCCCATTCTCCTAACTGCATCCAGGTGGATGGTTTAAAATGGGACTGCCCTCGGTCACTCATCTTCTGACCCCGCCTAATTTTTCTTATCCATATTTGCCATCTGGCATATTGCGCATGTACTTCATTTGTCCCCCTGATCTGTGAGGAGGGAATTTATCTGCTTCATTCTCTGCCCTGAAGAGTGCTTGCTGCATGCAGCAGTCATTTAATTAATGTATGTTGAAAGAATAAATGTTTCCCAGATTTCCCCACAAGGATCGTCTAGGCTGAAATAGCACCTCTTTGCAAGGTCTTCCCAGATCGCTCCTCGACGCTGCCTATAGGAGCTTCTGCAAGACGGGAGGTTCCTATGTGCGCTGCGCATTGTAACAGCCACTAGCCACAGGTAGCTACAATCCCTTAAAAAATGGCTGGTGCGACCAAGGAAATGACCTGTTCCTTTTATTTGATTCCAGCTTTCTTTCCATAGCCACCTGCGGTTGGTTGTCACGTGCTGAACGTGCAGGTATTTCAGAACCCTGACTCATTTACACTGCTTTATTCGTGAATCCCTGAAACCATCCCCGTTGATGCGGTGCGTTTCCCTGTAGGGGTTGTAGCTCGGAGAGAGCAGGGTCTTGCCTCAGGGATGGGGAGCGAGGCCTGGCACCTGGTCGGCGCTCAGCAGGTATTGTGGAGGCGCGCACGCGTGGCACTCGGGAGAGAACTGGGACTCTGGAGTGCAGGGAGAGATGGTGACCACTCCGGGAAAGATGGACACGTTGGCAGACGGAAGGCTGGCCCCTCAGAGACTGAAGAACCGAGCTCGGAGCCACGTGGAGGAACGCAACCCAGACCACAAGCGGGACTACGCGCTGAAGGTCCCCTCCCTATCCAGCGCAGGCGCGGATGAGGCCGCCCGCCCCGCGCCTCTTCCGGCTTCCCGGTTTAGCCGCAGATTCGTCATGATCGGCCAGCGGGGACCAGCCCAACAGGCTCAAAGAAATTAGCCGCAGCTCTCTCCGGGCCCGCAGATTTTGTGATCTCGGGCCGCGCGCGCTGAGAACCGAGCGTGGAGCTGGGCCTCGCGGCCGTAGCGAATCGACGGTGGGTCGGCAGCGGCGGGGCGGGGCCTGAGCGCGCCGCAGCCACGCCTGGGACCGAGCGGTCGCGCACCGCCCTGCGACCTCTGCCCTCCACCGATACCCCTCCTCCAGTCCCCGAGATCCGCCCCAGTCCCACGAGGCCCCCCTTCCTGCCACACCACGAGGTGGGATCTGGGCGCTCGCTGCAGAGGGAGCGTGGGACGGGCCAGTCGCTGGTCTCGGCGCACCGCGTGCGGGAGCTCGGGTAGACCCGGCTGGTCTGGGATCCCCCAGGCTCGTGAAGACACTCTAAGGTCCCTAATACAGCCTTATCAAGTGGCTGGGTGCACTGGTGACAGATGCCTATTCAATGATAGTTAGGTCTGCAGGGGCTTCTGACCTGTAAATACCGCCCACAGATAGTTGTAATTTCTGGGAAGGAAGCGAGTTTGTCTAGGTGAACCGCAGATGGGTACATCAGGGAGTAGGAAGAGCATTGATGGGTGCCTCTAGACCAGGGTCTTCCTGCCTGGGCCTCTGCACTGTGGCACTTGGTTTGTATAGTCCTTTCTTGAAGGCGGGGGGGGGAGGGGGCGGGAGGCGGTGTTGTGTGTGGCTGTTCCGTGCATTATGGGATGTTTACAGCATCCTAGGTCCTTATTGCTCCTAGTTGTGACAACTGAAGATGTCTACTGGCACATGTCCTTGGGAGATTGCCTTGCTGTGGAAGGTGTCATGGAGGGCCTCAGGCCCTGAAACAGACTTCTAGTGGAAACAGTGACAGATGCTTGAGGGGGAGGATACTGCTGGGTGACAGCAGGGGTGGGAAGGAATGGGATTTCCAGGAAGCTTAATAGAAGACCAGAGGTTTCTGAGAGTATATGAAAAAGGCTTTCTTATCTGAGACTGGGTCCTGTGTGGATGCCCATGGCCCCTTGCATTTCTCATGTCCTTTCCTATGAACAGGATGGATCCAGTGCTTTCTTCTGTCCGGCTCACCGTCCAGGAAGCTGTTCACACTCTTTCATCTTCTGAAGATGGTGACCACATCTTCTCTACCCTGAGTTCCCTAAAGCGGTATCTCAGTAAAACGGAGAACCCAGCCCTTCCCCGGGAGCAGGAGGAGTTTGCCAGAGTCCACTTTTCTGCCTTTCTCAGATGTCTTGTTGGCAAGCTGAGCCCAGACTGGCTTGAGCTGCTGCCCAGTGGCCAGTTGGAGGAGCTGTGGGCTAGCTTCTTCCTGGAGGGCCCTGCTGACCAAGCCTTCTTGGTACTGATGGAGGCCATTGAGGGCGCTGCCAGGTGAGCGGAGGTAGGTCTGATGGAGTCAGTTGTCACATCTGAAGCATAAGCATGGCCTGAAAGATTGCAAACCAGTGGCAGAGCACCTGAAAATTAAAAGCAGTTTGTGCTAATCTCTGCAATGGGAAGGCCCTTGCTCTTTGTTCTGTCTGTGATGTGTAGATGAAGGGAGGGAGCAGGAGTGTTCACGTCCCAGTGGCTGAGGCAGTGGGTTAGCTCCAGACTGAGGAGACATGGGTAGCAGTGGGCATTGTCATCCTCCTGGGCCCTTTCCTTCACCATGTGGTTTGAGCTCTCCCGTGAGGCACCTGGGCGCTGCAGCAACCTCACAGGATACCAAACTTGAGGTGGTTCCCATATTCCACACCTGGGCACATGACACACCTCGTCATTGCGAAGCTGGGTTTTCAGTGGTTGCTGTGATAAAAAAAAAAAAAAGCAAGCACCATGTGAAAAGCACCGTCAGGAGAGGGCAGTGTGATTCCGAGGTGGAAGGTTGTGCTGGACTCAGCAGGGACTTGTGTCCGACTAGTAATTGTGGCTACTTAGCAAGATTTAAATACTCTTTCAACCTATGAATAGGATATAAGCGCTGATTAAGTGGTTGGAATTACCTTTTTAATGATGGCTGTTGCCATTCCTTTTGGCTGAGGGTGCTGGGGATGGAGATGCTTGGGGGCTCTGCCCATCACACCTGCTCTTGGTTCAGCCCCAGCTTCCGTCTGATGAAGATGGCACAGCTGCTGGCCCGGTTCCTGAGGAAAGGCAGGATGGCCGCTGTGATGGAGGGGCAGTGTTGGCAGCAGACGGAGTTGGCCTTCCCCCCGCTCCAGGAGGCACTCCTCAGCAAGGTGGTGGGCTTGCCCGACCGCCTAGGCAACTGTCTGCAGCATGAGAACCTGTCGGAGTTCTTCCCTCAGAACTACTTCCTTCTGCTCGGTGAGGAGGTCGTGCAGGTGCTGCAGGCAATTGTCGACTCTCTCCGAGGTGAGGACTCCTTCGAAGTGTCCTTTTCCAGCTGTTTTCTCAGTCTGCCGTCCCCTCTCTCCCTCCCCAGCCTCTGGGGACTTTGCAGTCTCTGGGTAGTGCTATCAATGAGTCAGAAGTTGTCTCCTGTTTGGGGTGGTAGCAATCCACATGCTAAAGTTTTACCCACTTCTCAGTTGTTGACCTTAGAGATGGAGCTGACTCTTGATTTCTTCAATTCTTGGATGTACATAGGTGGAGCCGGCCATGTGTGTCTGCTCACTGCTGGGCCCCCACTCAGCATCAGCAGGAATGTCCATGGTCTGAAAACCGGAGCTCTCACCTGACGAGAGTCCTTCTCTCTTGGCTGTTGGCCAGGGTCCGCTTATCTTAGTTGGCTTATGTCTGTCTCAGGTGTCTGTCACTGGGCATCTTGGGTGCATGGAGGGGCTCTGTGGGAGCAGCTTCTTGCTCATCTTTTCATCACAAAGTCTTTGGGGCATCAGTCGTGGCGGCAAGTGTCTTGCCTGGGCGTGTCCAGTGCTCTCAGCAGCTGAGGCTGTGGAGTGAGCACCATGTCAGGTGCTGCTCGAGGCTCTTCACATGTGTTGCTTCAGATAGTTCTGGGACCGTGCTTGAGAGAGGCACTATCGCTGTCCATGGGGAGGGAGCCACATCGAAGTGAGGCTCCTGCATTTAACTGACCGGGCCACCCAGCCCCACTGTTTTGTGCTGGGTAATGCCCGCAGGATGTTCTGAATAGCCAGAATGTATCTAGTCTGCTTGTGCAGTGGCTGTGTGTGGTCTCAGATACCCCTCTTCAAATCACAAATATGGTATTTCCATTGTGTGTGGGTCTTGTCTGAATCCTGGTCAGCTCCATCATCTTGGCTCTTCCGGTAGAGTTTGTGCCACCCACTCTCTCCTTATTACCACGTCCTCATATCTTCCCTTTCTCCCTGTGGGTGGCTCAGAGCCCCACCTGCCCCTACCTGTAGCTGGCCACCTCAGCCAGACAGACCCCTCTCGGTGCCTCTCCTCCTGGTGCCGCCATACTCATCCTTGCTTTGGAGGATCGTTGTGATGATTAAGCGGGCGAATATGTGTTAAGATTTGTAAACAGTTATTGGCTCTTCAAGTTAGAAACAATTCTATTAAGACTTTGGTTGGATTGATTGAATGAATTGGAATTTTTACAACGTGGAGTCCACCTGCCTAGGAATGAGGTCTGTCCCCACTTGTCAGTTCTTTGATGGCCTTACTACCGCCCTCCTTTAAAAGCTCGTATTCCTTCCTGTCTCAGGTGGCTTGGACTGCTCTGTCTCTTTCGTGTCTCAGGTCCTTGGGAAAGCCTGTGTCCATGGGAGGCAGAGTGAGTGTTTCCTGTCTGGGGAGAAGCCAAAGTACATTCTGGCACTCTCCCTGTTTCTCCTGGCAGCTGTCCTGGGAGGGGGCGTGCATTGTGGTTCTCTGGTGGAAGGTGGGAGCTTCTCTGTGTGTCCCAAAGCAGCAATGGTCCCCTTGCCGGGGCCTGGCCCTGGGTGGGCTGATGCCAGCTGTCCTGGGCCCCTTGGCGAGGGCTTGGCTATGCAACTGGTGGACCTATGGGATGCAGACACCAGACAATCCATAGCCCCAGGCTCAGGGCCTCCTCTATGTGCTTCTCAGAGGAGATCCTGGGTGTGCTGGTGCCCCGGCTGACAGCACTCACCCAGAGCAGCTGCCTCTGGCAGCGGGTCTGCTGGCGCCTGGTGGAACGCGTGCCTGACCGGGCCATGGAGGCTGTGCTGACGGGGCTCGTGGAAACCGCTTCCAGGTAAGAAGCAAGGCACCCTTTCCAATGGAAATGCTTCTCTTCCAGGAAGGTGGGAAGTGGGGATCCAGATCATCCATGTCTGCCATCCCTTTGTCTTTATGTAGTTGGTTTTTGGTCCTTCACAGGAAAGGCTGGCGCCCCTACTCCAGGAGAAGCATTTAACCCTGGATATGGTCAGAGCAGGGAAGGGATGTCCTCTTGCGTTGAGGTGCAGGGCTCTTCCTGGCTTCCACGTTACTGGGAAGAGGGAGCATCAGGACTGACTTGGACCTGAAGCACTTGCCAAGGCTCCCCCGTGGCTAGCGTGGAGTCCCGGATCCAGCCTGATCTGTTGAGATTCCCTCTCCTCCCAAATGTCCCTCGCAGGCCTGAAGTCCTCTCTAGACTTTTGGGGAACTTGGTGATGAAGAATAAGAAGGCCCAGTTTGTGATGACCCAGAAGCTTCTGTTCCTACAGTATGGATACACGGTGAGAGCCGGTGAGGGTGTGGGCTGCGGGACGCCTCAGGTCCCAGAGAAATGACTGTAGCAAGTGGAGCTGGAGCAGTGCTCAGTTGTCCAGGAAATGTCATTGTCCTTCATCCCAGACCCATTCCCACTCTGGGACTCCTGGGCAGATGGACCTCGGTCCCCTGGGCTCCCCTGGCTAGGCAGGTGGCAGGTGGATGGTGTCTGCCTGGCAGACAGTGACAGGACACTTGGCTTCTGTTGCAGACGCCTGTGCTACAGAGCCTGCTAGGGTACCTGGCCATGGACAGCCAACGGCGCCCACTCCTCATACAGGTAAGTCCTGTCTGGTCCTCAGTCCCTGCGATGTCCCAAGACCACTTTCAGGTAGGACGGAGAGGGATTGCGTTCTTGCCTGGGATGGAGGGGAAGCAGGTGGGGCTGTCTGAGGAAGCTGGGGTCGTGCTGTCTGCCAGGCGCTGAAGGAGCTCCTGGAGATGTGGGGCAGCAGCAGCGCGGTCCGCCACACACCCCTGCCACAGCAGTGCTACATCAGTAAGGCTGTCCTCATCTGCCTAGCACACCTGGGGGATGAAGAGCTCCAGGACAGCCGGGACGGTGAGCAGGTGGTGAAGGGCACCCCGTCCCAGTCCCTGTACCCCCCATCCGTCCCCTGTGCTCAGCATGCATGCATTGGTGCTTCCAGAGTTGCTGGCCAGCCTGATGGCAGGAGTGAAATGCCGCCTGGACAGCAGCCTGCCTGCTGTGCGCCGCCTGGGCATGATCGTGGCCGAAGTGGCCAGTGCCCGGATCCACCCTGAGGGGCCTCCCCTTAAGTTCCAGGTGAGCGAGGATTGTACCTGTGTGGTCTCCCCAAACTGCTGTCACTCCGTTCCCCTATGTCACCTCATCTTTCTGGGTCCAGGCCCATGGAGCATCTGTTGGCATCAAGTTGACCTTGGCGGCCCTGACGAGGGTCACGGCTCAGAGGGGAGTGGAGATATAGGCCCTCAGTTGTGACCTAGGAAGTCCTCCAGGTGGATCCCTGGGTGTTTAACTCTCAGGCCATCCTAGGCATCCCCAACTCTGGGACATCCTTGGGGCTGCTGCCACATCCGCTCTGTCCCAGGGGATTTTCTAGCTCCCTCAGGAGGAGTGGAGCCTTCAGCGTACCCAGCGCTGCTCTCTGCCGAGGTGGAGACTTAGAAAGTCACTCTTAAGAGGTTCTGGCCGCCAGAGGCCAGTGGTGTACAGACTGGGGGCTATAATGGCAGGACCTCGGAGGGGCCTCGGCTCTGCCACTCCTGTCTCAGCCAACTCCAGCTCTTTTTCATTATAGTATGAAGAGGATGAGTTGAGCCGTGAGATGCTGGTGTTGGCCACCCTCCAGCCTGTGGCTGACAGCCCCTCAGAGGCAAGGTGAGGTCTCTCCACCCTGAGCTCTGGGCATGGTTGGCCAGGTGGGGGTGATTCCTCTGCACTTGTTGGATTCTGTTTTATCATCCTGGATTCAAGTTTCCGAGACAGAAACTAAAAAGATGAGGGTGGCGTAGGAGGAACATTTTTTTAGACTCCGGGACTAGAAATTCATTGTGGGGTGTCCCTGAAGGATTCTTTTCTCCTTGTTTCCCAAAAGCCCATCTGTCACTCCAGTTGCTACAGAGGCCCCTGACAAAGAAAATGTGGATGATGGTGTCCCCCAGGCGCAGCCAGAGGGTTCTGACTCTGAGCTCGACAGGTAGCGTGATAGGAAGGTGCTGGGGAGGCATGGGGCAGTCCCTTGCTGGCATCAGAGCCCACCAGGTAATTGGGAGGGCTGATGGGCCTGTCTTGAGATGAGGGGCTCGTGCCGCAGGGCTGTGCTGGCTCTGAGAACTCTCCAGTTTTTTTCCCAATATGAAAACCAGTACTCAGGGGCTCAGTTCTACTACAGCCTTAGCCTGTCAGCTGTTCTTGAAGCTTCAGGGACTGAGGAATTTTGGTGACTCAGGAGTTTGTCTTTGTGGCAGAGGGTGCCCAGCTTTAACTTTCAGGGGCTTCTACCCTGCCTGTTGTCTATTCCTGGGCAACCAGCAGGCCCCATGTGCTTCTTCCATAGTGATGATGAGTTTGTCCCCTATGACATGTCGGGGGACCGAGAGCTGAAGAGCAGCAAGGCACCCATGTATGTCCGGGACTGCGTGGAAGGTGGGCCTCTATTCACGATGTGAGCCCTGCTAAGTGCCCTGTGGGGAGGCCCCAGCCCCAGGCACAGCTGGGTACTTAGGCCCCTGGGGCTGCTGGGCTGTGGGACCTGTCCATGTCCCAGGAAAACACCTGCCTTCTGCCCAGTGCACAGACCCTGGCTGCTGTCTCTGTCGTGCTCAAGGTCAGGGCTGAAACTGACAGGGGCCCGTGTGGGTTCTGTGCAGCCCTGACCACGTCTGAGGACTGGGAGCGCTGGGAGGCAGCCTTGCGGGCCCTCGAGGGGCTGGTCTTCAGGAATCCGGCTGCCACTCGGGAGGTGACTGGGCAGGGGAGCTGGGATCTCAGGGTCATGGTTGGCGGGTAATGTCCTGGGAGGAATGTGTGCAATGAGGGAATCTAGTCTGGCTCGTGTGTGTGCCTTGGTGGCTCTTTGTCCCCTCAGGAGGCCTGTCACTGGGACCTTTGCTGGGCTCTCTGAGATGTGTCTATTCTATTGTAAGGAAGACTGAGGGCTGTGGGGGTGTCTGGGGCATCTTGGGGGCACTGAAGTTTCCCTGATCCCTGTGTACAGGTGAGCGTGGAGCTGGCCAAGGTGCTCCTGCACCTGGAGGAGAAGACGAGTGTGGTGGGATTTGAGGGGCTGCGCCAGAGAGCCCTGGTGGCTGTCACAGTTACAGACCCTGCCCGAGTGAGTCTCAGCAGCTGTGTGGTGCCAAGGTCGTGCCCCCTCCTCCCCAGGTATAGTCTGTATTGGGGCCCTACCTCCGGAGTTGTGGACCTCAGCGGCCTTTCGTTTGCCTGGCTCAGGTAGCGGAGTATCTGACCTCACAGTTCTATGCTGTCAACTACAGCCTCCGGCAGCGCATGGACATCCTGGACGTGAGTGCCTGTGGGTCCCTGTCCCATTTGTCAGGTGCAAGCTACCTTAAGGGGCCAGGCCTGGTGCAAAGCCTCCAAAAGGAGAGCAGGTGTTTGCCAAAATCTATGTGGGCAGGTCTAGAGTCCTCCTGAGTCCCTTGTTGCTAGACCTGAGAGGCTGGGACCAGTGTCTGTCTGATAAAAAGAAATGAAATTATGTCTACGGCCATACTATCCTTAACAAGCCCAATCCCGTCTGATCTCGGAAGCTAAGCAGGGTCGGGTCTGGTTAGTACTTGGGTGGGAGACCACTTAGGAAGACCAGGTGCTGTAGGCGTAAAAAATAAAAAATAAGGGATTGTAAACTGACAAGGTCCTTGCAATCCGTGAGGTCAACCAAGGGTTACCTTGCCTAAAAAAAAATAAAAGGAAAAAAAGAAATGAAATTATGACACTTGCTACAATGTGGATGAATCTGGAGGGTGTTATGATAAGTGAAACAAGCCAGACAAAAAATAAATAAATACTATATGATTCCACTTACATGAGGTCTCTGGAGCAGTCAAAATCACAGAGACAAAGTAGAATGGGGGTGCAGGGGCTGGGAGGGGGATGGAGAGTTAGTGTTTAATGGGTTCAGAGGTTCATTTTGAGAAGCTGAAGAAGTTCTGGCAATGGACGGTGGTGATGGTTGCACAACAATGTGAACGTACTTAATGCCATTGAACTTAACAGTAGTTGAGATGGTATGTGTTAGGTGTATTTTACCAGAGGAAAGCGAAGACTAAGACGATAGTAAAAAAAAAAAAAAAAAATTCACTGTTTTTGTGTTTACAATTCAGTGGCATTTGGTACATTCATAATGTTGTATGACTGTCACATCTGTTTACTTTCAGAACATCTTGCAGCATCCTCAGAGATAGCCCATGAGCACTCACTTCCTCTCCCCGAGTCCCTGTATCTACCAGTCCACTCTTTGTTTCTATGGATTTGCCTGTTTTGGGTACTTCCTATGCGGAGAGTCATATGTGTGGCCTCCTGGGTCTCGCTTCTTTCACTCGCATATTTTCAGGGCCCACCCACACGTAGCCTGGGTCAGAACTTCATGACCTTTTCTTGTGAGGCAGGGGGCAGGATTGGACCAGCTTTGGGAAGGGAAGCAGCCCAGGCGAGGGGAGTGGAGCACTGGCTAGTCACCAGGGAGCATGCCCACCTTTCCTTCTTGAACCTCCACAAAATGAAGTGTGATCCTGAGATGCTTGGAACTGACTCCCTACGTGGGTCCCTGAACCTTCCCCTCAAAGACAGTGAGGGCCGTTGATGGGGCACTTGGTTTACCTTGAACTTAAAAAATGTCATTCTTCCCTAGAGTGATGGCAGCTTCCTTGAGTCTTTCTCTCCTCTAGGTCCTGACTCTGGCTGCCCAGGAGCTGTCTCGTCCCGGGCGCCTTGGGAGGACCCCCCAGCGCAGCTCCCTGGACCCCACCTCCCAGTCCGGCTGCACTGTGACTCCCGCCTGGCGGGCAGTGGTGGACGAGCGGGTCAGAAGCAAGACCCGGCACTTCTCGAAGGTCAGCCAGGACCCTGGTCAGGTCTTCATGGGTGGGGAGTTTGGGCAGGCTGGCCAAGCAGTTGGCCACCTCTAGGCAATGTCTGCTTAGAGGGAGCAATGCCAACGCTGGTGGTCTGTGAAAAGAGAGTTTTGGGCACAAACTACGCTGTGTGACATAATGTCGCCGCGCATCAGACTGATACGGTTTTAAAACATGAATACAAAGGTAGACGTGAAAAAAGCCCTAAGAATTCTATGTCAGCAGCGGATGACCTGGTGTGGGCTGTGCTGTTGGGGTCTATCTAGGCCAGGGCTGATATAAAGGAAGGAAAGTCTAATCTTGCGCCTCCCTCCCTGAGACATTTGGCCCCTTCTGGAGACATTCTTGGTTGTCACTGGGGATGGGTGATGCTGGCATCCAGCTGGTGGGGTCCAGGGAGGCTGCTCACCCTCCCACAGCACACAGGATGGCCCCTCCATGAGACTGTCCTGCATGGGGGAAGGAGGGCTGCATTCTGCACCCAGTGTGGTGACCTGTGAGCCCTGTGTGTTTGGCAGGGCTCTCCCAGGCGGGGACCAGCTGGCAGCCCCAATGAATTCAACTCGGTGGCTGGCTACTTCTTCTTTCCCCTTATTCAGCGTTTTGACAGGTGAGTGGGAGGCCTATGATTTGGGGAACATGAGCCATGGACACTTTGCAGACAGGAGGCTTCCCAAGTTGGGGTCTGGGTGGGACTTTGGTCAGCAGCCGGGTCACCACCTCAGCTGTTGTTGTTCATAGCTTTAAATTAAATAATGTGGTGAAAGCATTAGGGATCACAGTTTCTGTCACAGATGTCAGGTTCGTATCAGGGCCTCAACTTTGCTGGCGCCTCAATGCTGCATGTGCTCTGCCCACTTCTCCTTTGTCTCCTTGTATAGCCTTGGCCTTGTATAGATGTCCCCTCAACCACTGCCACACAGGCTGTGATGCTCCGGTGATGGTGGAGAGGGCAGAGCCTAGAGCCCTTCCCCACAGAGGCAGGGTTGGGGGCTGCCGCCTTTGCTGTATGGTCCTTTAGGCGGTGGCCTTGCTTCCCCCAAATGCCACCGAGGCCCAGGCTTGGGCCATGCAGCCTTGCAGAGTGATTGGGTGTCTGCCCAACACTTTCTCCTTATGACTGTGCCACAAGGAGATAGGTGGTGAGGAGCAGCATCCCGGACGCTGGGGTGTCCCTTGGTGGCCCAGGAGGCAGTTGGCCCTCAGTGCCAGACCTGCATCATTCACCAGATTCTTTGTTGTAGGCCTCTGGTGACCTTTGACCTTTTGGGAGACGACCAATTGGTTCTTGGGAGACTGGCCCACACCTTAGGGGTCCTGATGTACCTGGCTGTGAACACCACGGTGAGCTGGGAACTGGCAGCTATTGGCCTCCACCTCGCGTGGATTGTGCGCCAGTGGTTTGTCTTCCCCATGGGCCTCACCTTGGCCCTGCAGACAGGAGCGTTTGGGCCTGAAGACAGTGTCCAAGGTGGGGACTCTTGGGTGCCAGGACCTCATCCAACTGGCCTCTGCTATTTCAGGTGGCTGTGTCCATGGGCAAGACCCTGCTTGAGTTCGTGTGGGCCCTTCGTTTCCATGGTGATGCGTAAGTGGCCAAGGGACTGGGGGCAGTGGTCTCATGTGGATGTGGTAGGAGGGGCTCTGAATCCTGGCAAGTGGACATTGAGAGGCTGATGGTGGCTCCCAGGGGTGGCTGAGAGGCAGCTGGGTCTGGCACTTCTAAGAAGGAAGGGGGCAAGGAAGGGGCCTATGCAGGGCCAAGAGCGCCTTTGCTGCCAGTGGGGCTTCTGTGCTGAGAAGCGAGGTCTGCCTGGCCAGGCGACGGCTCTGTTGGGGCTCAACCCTCCACCCTGCTTGGCAGCTACGTGCGCTGGGGCTTGCTGTCCGCTGTCTCCTCTGTCCTCCTCAGTGTCCCAGCTGAGCGACTGCTGGCAGACTTGCCAGACGAGCTGCTGGAAGCCCGGTCATGGCTGGCAGGTGAGTGCCAGGTCCCGGGCTGTGGTAGTGAGGTGGGTGGGAGGCTGGTGCAACCTGGAGGGTCCCAGTGGCCGTCAGGGTACGTGGACCATTGTGGTGATCCCTTGAGCTGAGTGAGCCCCAGTCCACACCCCAGCATGAGTGTCATGTCGCTCCTTGTTTACACTCTAAGCATCTTATAGGGGGACTTGAGAGAAGGCACTCATGCAGGAAATGGCATCTATATTCCTTCTGGAAAATTCTAACTCTTCAAAAAGGTTACAGGAGCCATACAGTGAGCACCATGTATCCTCACAAGATTCGCTGATTGTTAGCATTTTGCCATATTTTGTTCTCATCCTTCCACCTACATGTACTTATAAAAAACTTTGTTGTCACCAGTATGTAGCCATGTGAGCCACCATACCCCTTCCACCGTTGGAGCTCACAGCTGGGACTGGACCATCTAATCTGTAGCCGCACTTGAAGGCCCAGTGGTCCCGTAATGGCCTTTTCCCTTTCTTTCTGCTGGATCCTGGGTCCAGTCAAGGCTCCTTCGGGACCCTGAGCCACCCTCCATCCCTAGCTCCTATTGTCTGTTTGCCTCTAGTGTCTCGTTTTGTTGGTGTGCAGTGCGCCCCACCACGTAGGTTTCTCTGTGTCTCAAGTTACATGTGTCAGGATGGCTCTGGGTGATCCTTCTCGGGGCCTTGTGCTGCAAGTGTGTGGCATCCAGTGTCTCTTGTCCTGGGGTGCGCTCCATTGCTTTGGGGTGCAGGCACCTTCCCTGAGGTGAGAGTGGTGACCTTGGAGTGACTCTTGGGGGCATGTGTTTACCTGTCCCAGCCTCCTTCTTGTCGCCATCACGTGGCCAGAGTTCCTAGCCCAGGTGGATGGGAGCATCTACTCTCTCACAGAGATGCAGTAAACGACTCTTTGCTGGCATCTAAGGTGCTTCTGTCATTAGGGGCCTCAGCAAGAGGGTCTGGTGCCACACGCCTGAGGCCCAGGACAGCCGGCTACATCAGGCCCCCATGGGGGCTCCTTTAGGAAGGCCCAAATCAGACAAAACTGAAGAGGGCTGCCCTGCTCAGTGCCATAGATACTGCCTGTGGTCTGGTTTTATTTCCATCTTTGGCAGATGTGGCTGAGAAGGACCCAGATGAGGACTGTAGGATGCTGGCCGTGAAGGCACTGCTGCTCCTGGAGAAACTCAAAGACAAGCTTCTTCCACTATCTTCTTAGTCCCTTGGCACTATTTCTGGTGCCAGGGGTGCCAAGTGCAAGGCTGAGCCAGGCCAACGTATGGGCTTTGTGGTGTGCCCGCTCGTGGGGTAGGCCGTCCATGCGGTATTGAGCGTGCAAGCTGGAAGGCCCCCGCCTCTCAGCTGTTTATAGCCCAGCAGGTCTGAGTGCTCACCTAAAAGTCCACTCCAGGGCCTCTGAGTACTGCCCCCAATGGATGGAGCACCTGAATGCTGGGGAGGGGCGAACCCGAGGGAGGATCCCAAGGAGGGACCTGGGGCAGACTTTGTAGGCAGCTGGAGGGGAGGAGCGAACGGGTGCTGCTGCTCAGGGCCTGGATGTTCTCCCACGGGAGCCGCCAAGATGGGCAGAGTGGTGGGCTCCTGGGCCCGTGGGCTTCTTAGCGTCATGTCCTTACCTAAAGGCAGGTGATGTTATAAAACAAAAGGAAGAATAAAAAGGAGCTATAGGTGCGCAACCCATGCTCTGTGGTTCTCACTGCCCAGGGAGGGACCTCAGTGCCTAGGTGAGTCCTCCAGAGGGGAGACATAAAAACGGGGCCAGGGCAGGAAGGAGAGACGTGCTTCTGAGGAAATAAACTTTATTAGGAGAGTTTCAGCAGCCGGTGTGTGGAGCTTGAAGTCTCCCTCCCCTCACTGGCATGTTGTGGTGCCAGCCCTTCCCTTGCAGTGAGAGCTGGTGACAGAAAGGGCACAACCTAAAGGACAGAGCCATCAGAGCTGCTATGTAGTTGCCTGAAGACCCACCTTCTGCCAGCTGCCCTTGTGTTCCAGGAATGGCCCTGTGGTTAGGAATGGCACGTCCTGCTGAAAACCTGGATGCGCTGTTAAGCAACCCATTTGGGTGCTTGGATGAGGCGCAGTGTACCATCCTCACTTCGTGAAGTTCTAGAAGTTTCTTAGGCTTCACAATCTGTACTTGGGAGAATGCCAAGGGCAACATGACATTCCCTTGAAAGTAAAGGAGCTAAACCAGAACTCCGCAGGGCCAGGAATGCAGAAGGGGTGGCGTAGAAACGCACGCTCTCCCCTTCTAAGCAGGCCCGTGGCTACACACTCAAAAGTTTTCCTTTCAACAAGAGAGTCAGGGTCTTCTACTGATGACCGGAAAGTGCTAGAAGAGCTTTTGCAGCAGTAGGCCCTCAGGAATCGTTCTCGACCTCCTCCATCACCTCCTCGTCCACCTCCTTGGGGTCCTCCATGCTGTTGTGGCGGATCCGCTCGGGCATGATGCGCGCCAGAGGGATGCCCAGGCCTTGGTGCACGGCGTCCACGGCCCGCTGGTTCACGTAGTAGGACACGTTGGCAGCGGGAAGTCTCCTCCGCATCTCCTCCAGATACTTGTAGGCCTGCATCACACACAACAGCCATTATTAGGTTAGCCCACATGAGAACCAAGGGCCCGTGCCCTTTGTCTGCTGCAGTGTTTCCTGAACGCACGCCCCCTGAGGTCAGAGGAAAGCCGGCCCTGCTTCTCAAGTGAGCAGGGGGAGGATGCCTTCATTCAAGGGACTCGGGTGCAGTCTGGAACTTCGCAGCCTTTCATGAGGAGGTGGTGTCTGAGGACAGCCTGGCTCAGGCTCCCGTGGTCAGAGCTGTGAGCTGTGATCAGCACCACCAGCGGAGTAGGAACAGCCACTTCCTTGAAAACCCTGGGAGCAGCCCGCGTACGAGCACCCATGTGTGTTTTGGAACTCTGCTCCCTTTAGGATCTGTTCTCCTTGGAGGCACACAGGGAGACCCCGAGGGAAGGACAGATTCACAGTTCCATCTTTTTCATGTACTTTGAGGCATATGCTTGTTGAGTTGGAGAGCAGGCAGCAATATGTACATGGTTTGTCTTTATTTTGACCAAGCATCCAATGTACCCCAGTTAATTGGGCCTATGATTAATTTGAGTCTCTTGTGTCCTTGATCTTAGGCCAGTAAATTATGGAATTTTCCTCTGGTCCCACCAGTGGGAATCTGTGGGAGAGCACTGGGGTATCATATAGAGCAGCTCAGGGGTAGGGGGTCTGAGGCAGGACAGGCGTGCTTACATCTGCTATGCCGGCTACACCTGCTCACATCTGCTGTGCCTGCCCATACCTGCCCATACCTGTTACACCTGCTTATACCTGCCAATATGTGCTACACCTGCCTATAACTGCCCATACCTTTTACGCCTGCCTGTACCTGCTTCACCTGCCTATACCTGCTTCACCTGCCCACACCTACCCATACCTGCTATGTGTGCCTATACCTGCTCGTACCTGCTATACTGCCCATGCCTGCCCATACCTGCTACGCCTGCCCATACCTGCCTACAGCTGCCATGCCTGCCTGCACCTGCTAACATTTGCTACACTCCACCCATAGGGAAGGCTGCACACAAGCATGAGGGGGAAGGAACAGAGCCTCATGTGGCTTCTAAGGCATACCCACAAGATACACTTCATATCAATTCAGAATGTGACCAAAATTTCTAGGAGCTTCTAGTTTTCCTTTTGAGGAATAATGATCAGATCTCAGTATTTCTTAACGGTGCTAAAAACTTTTAAAACAATTTTATTTTGGACAGATATAACAAGATATGAAAAACAAAAAGATTATAAATATAAGAAATAAGATACGGCTTTTGGAGGGATGTGATGGGCACAGCACAGCCTCCCAGGAGTTCTCACACCAGAGGGAGAGGAGACAGCCACACAGGAAGAGGCTTCTGTAGATGTTTACCACTTGCCTGCTGTGGGCCAGGCTCTGTGCTAAGCACACAGGGCACAGCATGCCAAGGCCAAGGCTGGCCCAGTGTAGGAGCAGCATGAGGGTGGCCAGAGCTGCCAGTGGAGAGGTCTGGCAGCAAGCAGAGTTCAGGGAGTACTGACACGGGGGGTAGGGTGGGGGGGAGAAAGGGAAGCAGGAGCTGATTCAGGAAGACCCACGTGGTCAGGAAGGACCCAGCAGTATAACTTCTTGGTGTGTAGAGCTGGTTTCTTTAGTAAAAGGCAGGAGCAGTTTCTAGAAGGAAGATATGGCCACCAAAGACGGGTGAAGGACAACAAAGAAACATTACTGGATGTCCTGACCACTGAAGATACTGTCCAACGTCAGGAGTGTCAGAACTGGACTCTGCTGACAGGGCAGTGAGGGTGGGATGAAAACAAGGTAAGGAGTTTGGAAATGAAACGGAGGAGGGACATCAGAGCAGCAACAAGGGGCTTAACTTTGCCCACCAAGAGGAAACTTGGGCATGCCTAGACTTTCTAGATGTATAGACTTAAAAAAAATTTAGAGTTACTAAATTCCATAGGCTTCCAACAAGGGTCAGGAATTTGATGGAATACTTAAAATATGATTTTTCTGTTAATTTTGAGGATACAGTGGTCTGGACATCTCCGCAGTCCAATTGTGTTTTCATTTATTTTCTTGTCGAGATCAGATTTAGAGCTGTTTTCTCCCAACAAACACATGGGTCAGTAAGTGCACGTGGTGGGGGGCTAAGAGGAAACAAGTGCTCAGACCAGGAAATCTGGGTTTCATGGTGCTGACCTTTCACGCTGTGGGGAGCCGCTGATGGATAACTTTCCTGTGAATTCTGGAAACCACAGTTTAATGAGGCTGGCATAGTTCACTAGCAACATTTCTGAAACTAACTTGTCAATACTCAGTTAGGGAGCACTTAGGAAGGGGAGCCGAGAGATTCCTTGGGGTCACTAGTCTCACCAGAAACTATCTGTTGGTTAACTGAGCTGATGGTTGAAGGAGACAATGTAGGCAGAGTATGTGGGTTTGGCAAATTCTGTATGACACCTTTTGGAACACAAAGGAAAAATGCAGCCAGGTGCAATTTTTATGTTGGTTATAAGAAGATTATGATTGAGAAAAATGAGAGAAGCTTCTGGTAATAGCTAAGTAACTCAGATCAACCCTCTCACAAGGGAAAAACATAGACACCGGAGAACAACTGAGACAGGTGGATGGGAGGGAATGGACATTTAGAAGGAGGGAGGGGCAAGGGGCGAGTTTCTGGTTCATTGTAACTTTTTCCACAAGGGAGGCCCCAGTCAAGGCTACTGTGAGAAGCTAAAAGGCACATACAATAAAAAAGGCTCATAGAAACCCACACTATTACTGGCTTGAAGACTAGAATCAGAATTGGGGTCAACCATACCAGCTGGAATGTGAGAAAATATTAGAAAAGAGTCATTGAGGGAGAGCCCAAATTCTGAGTATGAACTCTGCCCCGATCTCTGGTGGATCCTGCACTCTTCATGGGGTGGGGATAATGGCAGACTTCGAGGAGCCTGACCAAAGCTAAAGTACTGTTACAGCTGCTGCCCACCAGAGGGGAGAGGTTAGACTCAGTTGAGCAAAGATGTTTGCAGGCAGGCGGGCAGGCAGGCAGGCAGGCAGGAGAAAGAAACAGTAATACTCTTTGGAGGAACATAACGGAATCCAGAGTCTCTACAATGGTTTATCCCATTGGATAACATTGTATGTCTAAAACACACACACACACACACACACACACAAAATGCTAGACATAAGAACAGAAAAACTTGACCTAGACTCCAAAGAAAAGACATAATGGAGACTATTTTGACAGGTTCCAGATGTTGGAATTAGCAGCAAAGACTTTAGAACAGCAATTATAACTATGCTCGTGTATAAAGGAAAATAAGTTTTTAATGAATGAACAGGAAATTTTAGTAAGGAAAAAAACTAAGTTTAAATACTAGAACTGAAAAATACAAACTCAAATGAAAAATTTGTTGAATAAGCAGCAGGTTGAAGACAACTGAAGAAAGTATATTTGAAGATAGGTCAATATAAGTCAAATAATAGAGGGAAAAGATTGAAAACAATGAACAGTAATTACAAATGTCTGTCCACTTAGTATAAAAATGACTAGCATTTAATTCAAGTCCCAGAAAGAGAGATTGAGGCAGAAAAAAATATTTGAAGAAAAAAATGACAAATTTCCCAAATTTAGTGAGACATAAAGTTACAGATCTAAGCAGCTCAGGATCACTACAGTGAAAATGACATCATCTTCAAACTGCTGAGAACCAAATATAAAGAGGAAAATCAGAGGGTGGGAAAGAAGGGTAGCAGGGAGAGTGAGGGAAGGGGAGAGAGAGAGAGAGAGCACAAGCATGAGCACGCGTGCTCCGGAGACCTGAAGAGGGTCCTAACTGAGTCTTCATCTGACTAATGACCAGTGCATGTGAGTGACGAAAGCACCCGAGGCCACAGAAAGACCCTCAGGAAGGAGCAGGTGGGACAATCCCTGAG
>NW_011889084.1:1935869-1973167 GCF_000151845.1 Pteropus vampyrus
ATTACAAATGTCTGTCCACTTAGTATAAAAAAGACTAGCATTTAATTCAAGTCCCAGAAAGAGAGATTGAGGCAGAAAAAAATATTTGAAGAAAAAAATGACAAATTTCCCAAATTTAGTGAGACATAAAGTTACAGATCTAAGCAGCTCAGGATCACTACAGTGAAAATGACATCATCTTCAAAGTGCTGAGAACCAAATATAAAGAGGAAAATCAGAGGGTGGGAAAGAAGGGTAGCAGGGAGAGTGAGGGAAGGGGAGAGAGAGAGAGAGAGCACAAGCATGAGCACGCGTGCTCCGGAGACCTGAAGAGGGTCCTAACTGAGTCTTCATCTGACTAATGACCAGTGCATGTGAGTGACGAAAGCACCCGAGGCCACAGAAAGACCATCAGGAAGGAGCAGGTGGGACAATCCCTGAGACTGACCACACAGGCCAGGAGTAGTACCACCAGCCTGGTGGGAAGACCTGCCAACACACTAGACATCAAGAATTCTCAAAAGGGCATTGCCTTGGTAGTGGGGTGAAATTAGCCCAAGATTCAATGCTATTCTGTACCCACCTGACGAAGATAAAATACAGCCCCCAAAGGATCAAATTGTTTCTAAGTAACTTACTCTTATCCCAGAACTAAGCTCAATAATATTTATAAGACTACACATCCAGGACTCCATCACTCAACAACCTAAAACATTTACAACGTCTGGAATCCAATAAAAAATTACCAGGCGTGCAAATATGAACCATAATAAAGAATCGATAGAAATACATCTAGAATTGACACTAGAGTCAAAGACTTTGCAATAGCTTTTATAAATATACTTCATATGCTCAGGAAGGTAGGGGAAAGAATAAGCATAAGAAAAAGACATGGAAGACAAAGAGAAAAGAACCAATATAGATCACCAGGGATAGAAATTATGTCAGATGGAAAATATGGGTGGGAGTAATGTCTGAGTATAGAAAGAAGACTGATGAACTTGAACCAATAGCAAAAGCAACTGCCCAAAATGAGAAACAGAGAAAAAAGTCTGGAAAAAAGACAAGAAAATAAGTTGAGCCAGGAGACAACATATGTAAGTAATTGGAGTTCAGAGGGGGAGGAGAAAGGAATAGAAGGGAACTTCCTACAGACTATGAGAAAACACTAGCAGCTTGTATGTCTGATCAAGGAAATGTATCTAGAACATATAAAGACCACAACCAACAGTAAGACAGACAATGGTAAAACGATGGTAAAACGATAGTAAAGGATTTGAGCATTCACAGGACGAGACAGCCAGTGAGTCATTAATTAGTCATTAAGAAAAGGGACATTAAAACCACAATGAGATACCACTACCCATCCACTCACCAGGATGGCTGAAGTGAAAGAGACGGATCATACCAAATGTTGGCAAAGATGAAGAACCATACTCGTGTGGATTATGAGATAAATTAGTTACTTACATGGAGCACTTATTTTTTTGTAAAAACGACTTAAAGACAAATTGGTTATTCAGACTTGGGTATGCGGCAGACTTTTCTCAAAAATGAAAAAAGCGAGCCTGCCACTTTAAGGAAAATAGTAACTGACTATTCTTGCTAAGGATAGAATTTAAGTTTTCAAACAAAAGTTAGAATTTCAGAAACCTTATGTATTGGGCACCATGAGCTGGACATCTTCCTAATACTTAAAGGCTTTTCTGACAAGATCAGTGGTGATATCAGCAAATGAGATTTTTTAATATGTATAATGAAATGTACATTTGCATAACTCAGTGAACCAATATTTTCCAAACGACCAAACGATGTTACAAAATCACGTATGTCTAAAAGATCCAAGATAGCCAATGGGTTTAATGCAGCAGAGTACAAAAAGTACACCGGTAGGATTTCAGATTCCTCACTGCAACTAACTTATGAAATAGCACTTGTTGGTGTAAAATCAAAAAAGATCTACAAATATCTGAGAAGGCTATGATATACCCCTCTCATCCTCACCTACATGTTGGTGTGAGGTTGGATTTTCTTTATATATTTCAGCTAAAACAACCTATTTTACTGAATTAAATGCAGAAGCAGAAATTGAGAATCCAGCTGTCTCCTATTAAGTTAGACATTAAAGAGATTTGCAAAAATGTAAAACAATGCTATTTTTCTCACTAAACTTCTTTGTTTTGGAAAATAGTTGTTTTTAATGAAAATGTTATTTATGTTAAGATACAATGGGTTATTTTATTTTTAAGTAAATTAACAAATATTTTTCTAATTTATTAGTTTTATTTCTAATATAGTAAATATTGGTAGATATAATCCACATAAATAGAGTCCTCAATTGCTTTCCTAGCGCAAAGGGGTCCTGAGACCAAAATGTTTGAGAATTGCCCTGTTAATTGAATTATCGAAAACCTTCCACAGAGAAAGTTCCAGGACCAGGTAGGTTCACTTACGTATTATTCTTTCAAACAGTTAAGCAATGACATCAATCTTATATAAACTCTTTTAGACAATTGTAGGAGGTGGGCACACTTCTCAGTGTGTTTTATAAGGCTAAAATAACCCTGATACGAACCATGAAAAAGACACTACAAAAAAGAAAAGAGAGAAAAGTTTGGTAGTTTCTTAGAAAGTTAAACATACACTCACCATATGACCCAGCAATTCCGTGCCCAGGTGCCTACCCACGTGTTAGCAATCTAAGGGGTGATCGGGCAGGATGTCTGCACCTTTCAAATGGTTTGGAAAAATACTCATTTAATGTATAAAATAGAAATGGAAAAACGTTTATAGAGAATGAATAAATAAATGTGGCAAGATGTTAAAAACTGGTGAATCTGGTAATAGGTATAGTTGGGTTCTATTATTCTTGTAACTTTTCAGTTTGAAAGTATTTCAAAATAAAAAAAAATAAAAAATCAAAAACAAAAACAGGAGAGGCGCCTCCTCCACAGTGAGTTGCAACAACTGTGATCTGAGGGCGGGGCTGCTGTAGAAGGGTCCCCCCCTGGGAAGCAGAGCCATCTATTATCCTGAACCTCACCATCTGGAACTCCTCCATCTGCAGGTAGTGCTCCACCAGGAAGCCATAGACATCCCCTATGCGAATGGTGTTGTCCAGGTCTGGCTCCTCCAGAAGCAGCTCACACTGCTTGACTGACTCCTTGGGGTCCTCGCTGTATGTCCTGCCGAGAGAATAAACAGCCTGAGTCTGAACCCAGGACACGGGCTGGGTGTCAAAGGTCAGAGCATGCCCTTTGCCCCAAGCAGGACCTCTTGGGAACTGCAGGATGAAACTTTGGCGAAGGTAATTCCTGTGAATTAAATTCATTCATTAATGAGTTAGTTCATAAATTCACTCCTTCGTTTAACAAAAACTTACTGACTGCTCACAGTGCCAGTACTCTTCCAGAGCGAAGGTTTGTCAGTCCTAGTCCCTGCCCAGGAAACAGTCTAGAGGGGGACAGAGTGAAGCAGAAGGGGACGTGGGGGCCTGAGACGGTAAGGCAGGGGGTCAGCATGAACAAAGACCAACACGGTGACATGTTTAGGGTGTGGCAGAGCAGCAAGCGGTGTGTTATCGGAGTAGGACCAGGAGGGCCTCCCGAGCCTGCGCAGAGCAGGACTTAGTCCAGAGCCCGTGGCTGGAGCCTCGAGAGGCTCAGGTTCCCAATTCAAGAGGATCAGCTTGCCTGTTTCTGCTGAGCCCTGGCTTGGCCACTCCAGGCAGACTGCCCTCTGGCCTTCATGAGTCCCTCTCTTCCCCTCCCTCCATCACACCCTGCCCTGTGGCTACATGGTCCTTGCCTCCCAATCTCCCTTCTCCCTCCTGCAGCCCAGGCTCAGCAGATATTCCATATCTTACACATCTGAATGGAGAGTGCCCTTTAAAGAGCCTCACTTTGCACAAGTGTTCAAACTATGTTTGGAACTCTTCTTTCGAAAGCCTGTTCTCAGATAAGAAAAATGCTTTCATTGGTTTAGGCAGAAGCTGAGCTGCTGCCTACAGAGTGGGCTCTTGGAAAAGCTGGATGAGTTGCCAAGAGATAAAAACTGGTGTCACGGACAAATTTAGATTTGTGGCCTCTGCTAAAAACAGAGAAAATGTGCTGCCCGAGCCTCCTACCCACAGGCCCCCAAGCCACCTCCGTAGAGATGGGCATGTGTTTGGTCACCACAGTCCCCACCACCCCCAGTACAATGGCTCCTTCACTTGGACCCACCCTGCTTGGCCCTGTACATAGCTAAGCAGGTTCCAGGCCCCACTCAGACACACTCTCTCCTGACCCAGATCTGCCATCACCCCTGCTCACACCCCATCACCCGATTTCTCTCTCAATGTTTGTTTTTAGAACAATCTTCCCAAGAGCGTGCCCAGGTTCTGAGGGGACCTCCAAGAGGAGCTCAGGCATGAATGAAGCAATAGCAACGCCCCTCGTGTGCCTGTCTAATCATCCAGGGAGCTCCTTTGAAGAATGTTCGTTGGAAATGGAAACTGGGTCTGGTCCCTGGCAGGGTAGGGGAGCTGGAGAGCCAGGAGGTGCAAGCAGGGCCCTGGGGAGCTCCACGAGGCCCCCCACCCTGGGGGGCTAGAGGCGCAGTGCACCTCGCCTCCCGCCTTCCTGTGGGAACGCACCTGCGGGCCTGGATAAATCGCTTCACCAGCGTCATCTTGCTCTGCAGCTGAGCCAGCTTGGTCTCCTGGTCCAGGGGGCTCTTGGCTTTGGCCTTGGACAGGCACTTGTAGGCCTCAGTCAGAGCCCCATGGGCCTTGTCGTAGTTCTGGTATTCATCGATCTCCACCTGTGTGAATGAAACTCTCAGGACCAGAAAGCCCACAACCTGCCCCGAGGCCCCCAGAACTGCAAAGAGGGGCTCTACCTGGGCACAGGCATCGTAAAAGCCAGCCAGCAGGTCCAGGGCCCGCCCCTTGGTGTAGAAGCTAATGATGTTCTTCATGGTCTCCGGCTCCTTCCGCCAGTCCAGGGACTGCAGGTAGTTGGCGGCCATGATGTAGATTTCCTTTTGCCTCGAGACACCCGCGAAGAACACTATTTTCTCCGTGTCCCCAGACTTGAGCAGAGCCCTCATGGCCTAGACAGAGAAGGAGCCAGGACCAGGCTAGAAGCTCATAGAGTGAGAAGCTCACTGCCCTGCTGCAGCAGACACCACCTGCTGGTCCAGGAGCAAGTTCAGGACTCTGCCCTTCAGAGCCTGGGCTGGGAAAGGTCACCCCTGCTGGGTTAAACTCAGGACAAATGGAAAATCATTGCTGCGGGCACATGTTCCTGCAGGCGGTGCAAGAGACTGTACCGGCCCGCTCACCTTGAGCTTGTTCCCGGCCTGCGTGTACTTCTTGGTGGCCAGATGGTAGTTGCCCTGGCGCATGCAGCAGTTGGCGATCTGTTCCAGCAGCTCACGCCGCGACTCTTCGGACAGGTCCGTGCAGTCCTTGGACACAGTCATCTTTTCGGCCATCTCCTCGGTGATGGTCATGTTCTGCTCCAGGCAAAGCTGTAGGGCTTCCTGATACTGGGAATGCATCACAGACACCGAGATGGGCAGTTACTCTCCCACCTGCCGCCTAAGAGGAAGCCAGGCTCAGGGGTGCCACGTGACTTTCTCTCATGCTATGAACATTGTGGAATGCAATGAAGGAAATCTGGAGCTCAAAAGAATCTTATGCTTGTTGTGGGAGGAAAAGGAAAACAAAGAAATTTCCTTCTATAATTCTTTTCAAATTTTTTAATTGAGGGTTTTAATTAATTTTCTTTAAAAATTTTAAGAAAAAAATTATATTCTTCACTTAAGAATATGTCTTGGGAAAAAAAAAGAATTATGTCTTAGAGACGATTCCATCTCAGTATAGAAGGAGCTGTACTTTCTTTTTGACAGCTGCCCAGTACTCCACTGTACTGAGAACCACAGCTTATTTAACTCATCCTGCTGACAAACATGGAGGTGCTTGTCTTGCTGGTACAGCCCTTTGCCACTCTGATGTGTATAAATGTGTTGTTAGGACGAATTCTGAGGACAAGAAGTACTGGGTCTAGGGAGATATAACTTTACTTGCGACAGGCTGTTTCCACCCACAGCCTGAGTTTATCTATTTCCCACGACAATCTAGAGGGTTTCCTAACTTTTTCACCTTTGCGAGCCTAATTCACGAAAAATGGAATCTCCTTGAGTCTAGATCTGTATTTCTCTTATTATGAGTGAGACTGAGAATCTAACTTTCAGGAACCATCCATGTTTCCTTTTAAAAATAAACCGTCCATATTATTTGTTCTTTCCTTTTGAGTCTTTGGTAACTTTCTTACTAGATTATAGGAACTCTGTACATATTCAGAAAATTAGCTTTTCGGGATATATATTTTTTCCATGTTATTATTTATCTTTGCTTTGTTTATGGTGTTTTTTCCATGTGCTATTTTCAAAGCTGTATTTGGTTGAATTGATCAGTCTTTCCCACTATGGCTTTCAGGTTTAAATTAAAATGCCTTCTGTCATTTAAGACTGCACAGTAAGTAAGATACACTATGGCTTCTGGTAGAACTACTGCTGTTTTATTGATATGCTTAAATCTTCGACCCATCAGGAATTTACCTGGACATAGGAGATGAGTAAGATTTAACGTTTTTTCCCCCAGTGGCTACCTGGTTGTCATCAACCCCAACGATTCATCTTCTCTCCACTGTTGTGAACGCTCCTGCATCACATGCTAAATGTGCAGACATATATGGTTCTACTCCTGGATTTTCTAATATTTTCCACTGATCTGTAGGCCCAATCAAGCGCCAGGCCCCCATTATTCTACTTTTGATATACTTTATGATCTGAGAGATTTAATCACCTCTTGTTAGTCTTCTTTTCCAGATTTTTCCTGGCTATTCTGGTTTGTCTGGTTTTCACTGTGAAACTCTAGAATACACTTATCTAGCTGAAGAAAGCTCTGTGGTGTTTTTCCTGGGGTCAGATGAAGTCTGAGACTGACTGCTTTAGGGAGGATCAGATGTACATCTGTTGGGTCTTTCTAACCAAAAACATGGTGGGTGCCTTTTCATTTGTTCAAGAATTCTTGTATCACTCAGTAACAAAGGACAGAACTGCATAGTTCTGGCTGCAGGAAGAAAGATCTTTCCACTTAGATAGGCTGATTTTTATGATTAACAATTTTCTATATCTCCATTTAGTTTCTATCAAGGGGACTTGTTCTACTTTAAAAACAATTAGTGCGCATACCTATGAGAATGACTACTGTCAAAAACTAGAAAATAACAAGTGATGGTGAAGATATGGAGAAATTGGGACCCTGTGCATAGTTGGTAGAAATGTAAAATGGTACAGCCACTGTGGAAAACAGTATGGCAGTTCCTCAAAAAATTAAAAGGGAGTTATCATATGATTTGGCAATTCTATTTCTGGGTAAATACCAAAAGAATTGAAAGAAAGGTCTTGAAGAGATATTTATATACTGATGTTCATAACAACATTATTGACAATAGACCAATGGTGGAAATAACCCACGTGTCCATCTATGGATGAACTGATAGACAAAATGTGGTCTATACATACAATGGAATATTATTTAGTCTTAAATAGGAAGGAAATTCTGCAATATGCCACAATATGGATGAACCTCGAGGATATAATGCTCAATGAAATAAGCCTGTCGCAAAAGGACAAAAACTGGATGATTCCACTTATATGACACCCTAGAGCAGTCAAATTCATAGAGACAGAAAGTAGAATGAAGGGCACTGGGGCTGGGGGAGACGGAAGGGGAGTTGTTATTTAATGGAGACAGTTTCAGTTTGGCAAGATTAGTTTGGAGGTTAGTTGCATGACAATGTGAACGTAGTTAATGCTACTGAACTGTACACTTAAAAAACAGCTAAGAGGGTAAATTTTAAATTTCATGTTATGTGTACTTTACCACACACAAACAAGATGAGCGAAACTCCCTAGTTAGAATTTGAAGACACTGGCGAAATGGGCAGTGAGTCCACACTCGGGTCGGCTGTGACGAGGTGAGCTTGTCCTCAGCCGCTTCACCTCAGGCAGGCCAGAGCCACAGCCTTCCTCATGAAATTGTAATCAGGAGAGACAGTAAAGCTGCGTTCATTGCGTTTGTGGAAACAGTGACCCCGCCGACCCAATACCTTCTTGGCAGCCAGTAGCAGCTCCACCGCCTTCTCATACTGACTGTGCTCAAGGAAGAAGTCCGAGCAGCGGGCTAGGAGGGCAGGGTCTGACTTCTCGTCCAGGTCTTCTGCGATGAGCTGCAGGGCCACAAACTGTTGGGTGGCAAAGGCCAGCTCCAGGGCCTTGGAGAAGTGGCCGGCCTGTGGACAGCAGGGGAACTCTGAGCGGCTACCCGAGCCCCAGGTTCCAAGACCACTTGAGTGGTCCCCTTGCACACAGGTAAGTCTCCCTTGTGCTGTGCCCCCTCAGGTCCACGGCAGGGCCAGCCCCTTACCTTGTGGTACAGCATGACCGCCCTGTCCATCTGTTTGCCCTTCTCCTCATAGTAGCGTGCCGCCTCGATCATGTCCTCGGGGGAGCTCAGCAAGGCCAAGTTCATGAGCTGGTCATCCAGGCTGTTCTCCTGAGGGGAGGAGGGGGTTCCTGCTGGGTCTGTGAACAGTGCCATGGGGGGCCCACCTCCCTCGTGTGACATGCACTGATCCATACTATCGTGGTTTCCAGCAAGTGTCATAATGTCTTATTAGGTTCGTGTACCAGAATTTTCAGAGGCTTCCTTCTTTTCCTGTTATACAGAACATTATAGGAACTATCTGATGTGAGGGCTTTCCACATTTTGGATTTTTCCAGAGGTGAGGGGCTGGGCTGGAACATTTTTATGGATGTAGAACGTCCAACAGTTTCCTGTGAAGGGCCGGCTCTTTACGAGGCCATAAGCAATGAGCCAGCCTCAGTGTGCGCTCAGGAGCCCTGGATACTAGGTATCATCGCACTGACAACTCTGTGGTTTACAAACACCATCAGAGAGGAGACGGGGAAGGAGGGGTAGAGATGCATGCGGCAGGCAGAGTGGTAGAAACAGTCCCAGGTGTGGGATGTGACGCGCATGATAGAATTCTCTAACTTTTCTGTTTGGAAATCTCAATGGAATGTGGGAAACGGTAATGAAACACCATTTTCCACCAATGGGTTTAGCCATCAGAGGCTGCGGGCCCCCATCCACTGTCCCGTGAGTGGTGTGTGCAGCCCCGTACCTTGCACAGACGGATGGCGTTGTTGAAGGCCTGAGCCCGTGTGTAGAAGTGCACTGCCTGTCTCACCTCCTCCTGGCTCTCATACTGCCGGGCCAGGTGGTAGGATGCAGCCCAGTTTCCAGTCTCATTGGCTATTTCAGCAGCCTAGAAAGATACCAGAGAGACCTCGGGGACTCTGGCTCTGGCTCATTTCCCCCGTCCCACCCCTCACAGCCCCGCCCCCCATAGGCCTGACTCCTGGAATGTACCTTACCTTCTGAATGTTGCCCTGGAAGCAATGAATGCGGACTAGGGAGAAGTAGTCCTGTGCCAGCTCGTAGTAGCGCAGTGCGGCATCCATCTCTGCCTGGCTCTCCAGGTACTGGGCCCACCACCTCCATAGGGTCCTGCGAATAACCCGAAGTTCTCCCTCAGGTCCCCACTCCTGCTGGAAATGAGCCCCCAGGTCCCAAACGACACCCTCGTAGTGCACTTCCCATGACCAGCAGCCAGGAGACATGGAAGCTAGATGGATAAGAGTGAGGTCTCCGGGGTCTGAAGGAACTTCATTCAGAGGAAGAGCCCCTGCCTGGCACCCCGAGGACCCACTCTGAAGGACTGAAAGGATGCTTCACACTCTCACACGTGAAGCTTTGGAAAGAGGCTTCCCAAGCAGCCACAGGTCCCTGGCCCCCCATATGCAATCCCAGCCTCCGCCTGCCACAGCCCCTTGCCTAGGGGGGACACTCACTTGTCCTTCATCTTATTGACATACAGCTCTAGGGACTGCAGGTCCTCTGAGAGCATCCTGGGCACCTCGAAGCGGTGAGTGTCTGACTTCTCGTAGCTGCGAGAGAAGAGAAAGAGCAGCTGGTTTCCACCGTCTCAGTCCCGGTGTTGACCGCGTGGAAACAGGCCAGCGCCTCGCTCCCCCGCCCGTAGCTCTGCGGCCCATGGACCCACTGTTGGGAGGTACTGGGGCTTCTGTATTGCTATGGGCCTGCCCTGGAGAGGGCTCAGCTGTGGCTGGGCCCCTGGAAGCCACCATTAGCACTGCCATACGTGGCACCACACCAGATTTGGGCTGCGGCAACACTAGCAGCTGATCCCAGGCCTCAGAGAAGACTTGCCTTAACATGCCCAACATCTGGAGCCAGGCCAGGTGGAGTGGTGGCCCCATAAATGAGGTTCTCCTACAGCAACAACTCAAGTTCCCCTTGAAAGCCTCCCACTGAGGAAGTCACCACCTGCTCCTCCGTCTAGAATCTTCCTCTGAAAACCTCAATGGCTACCTCACTGGGCAGGAGAAAAAAGCAAGAGGCGACCAGGGCCCATCCCAAAGCAAATCCGGAGGGGCCCCTGCTCACTAGCTGAGGGCTAGACTGCAGTTGGTGCTGGCCTCCAGGTGCTTGGCGTAGTTGTAGTAGGTGGTGCGCAGGTGGACACGGTCATGGAGTTCAGCGACTTCTATGGCTTTTTGCCACTGACCGGAGGCCTGGTAGAGCTTGTTGAGTAGGTCATAGCGCTTGCATTTCTTGTACAGCTGCTCGGCCTCCTCCTGAAGAAGCAAGTACACACATGAGCCCAGTCACCGCTCTGGCTACCGCGGGTGCCGCACGTGCCATCAACCAGCCCGTGACAAAGATGCATAACACACTGAGGACATATGGACATTTCAGGACATGTTTGGAGATGTACAAGATGAATGCCACATGCCAGTGTGGCAACCCCATCCCTAGAAAGAGCTGACTCCACTCAGGCCTGTGTCTAGTGGGAATGTCCCTGTGTGCCACGAGGGAGGAGACCCCGCCTGATGCAGCGCCCTCAGAGCGACCTGCTCTCACCCCTACAGACCAGGGGCCGAGGGCTGTGCTCAGGTGTGCTCGGATCCTCCCTGTGGCAGACATGTGGGTGACTCTTGCCCTCCTCTCAGAGGGTCTATCCCCCACAGCCCCCATGTGGCCTTGGGTCATCTGAGCTATGCTCGCCCTGCCCACCAACTCGGCCTCTGCCTCCCATGTTCTATCAGCCTCTTTGGACCTCCTGGGGTACAAGGGTCAATAAGCTCCATAAATGTGCAGTGGACAGGCAGGTGATCCCACACAGGTGAGACTGGCCTTACACCCCTTTTTGACTTAAGTTGGTTCAAGAGGGTTTGTGTTCCCTGAAACTGACTGGCCCAGATAGGCACGCACCACGCCCTCTCTTCCGAGGTTGGCCAAGCAGGACTTCCCGCTCCCCACCCCAGCCTGCCTCCCCGAGAAAGCCAGTAGTGGCCTTACCACCATGGCTAACGCCTCTGCCCCAGAGCCCAGCTGGCCAAGCAGTGAGGAGCTCCCTCTCAGCAGGAGGCCCTTCCATCCGCTTTCTGACTCACCAGCATGCCCAGCTGTATGGCCAGCATGGCCACGCGGGCCTCCATCTCTGGCTCCTGCTCAGCCTCCCGCAGTGCTCGGGCTCCACGCGCGTGGCCCATGTTGCCCAGGCACACCTTGGCTACGTCCAGCCGCTGGGTCTTCACACACACGCGCGCCATGTTCTCCCACACGGTTTCACTGTGGCAGAGGACATTGCAGCTCTGTCAGCTTCCAGCCCCTCAACCTCAGGCCCCACCAAGACCATTGCCAGACAGTGCAGGTGACCTAGGCAGACGCCTGTGGTCACCAAAGAGGAGGACGTGTGGGAGCTTAATGGCTCTACCCATAGAGCAACACGGCAAGCCAGAGACCACGTCATCTTCCAGAAGAAAACACACATGTCCCCTGGGTCCCATGCCTGGTGTTCTGCCTCTCATGGCCCCTGCTCCTAAGGAGCCCTGGTTCCCTCCCATAGCCCCAGGCTTCCAGTTGACCATGGACAGGTCCCATTAAGAGAGAGAAGAGCCTTCTGTGCAGATTGACAACTGGCCATGTCTCTTTCTTGCCTCAGTAGGTACATCTGCCCAGCAAACACTGGCAGGTCAAGGACAGCCCCTCTTGTCCCAGTGCTAGGTGGAGGCGAAGGTCCAGGGGCCTGAGGAGCATGCTGAGGAATGGGAAGGAAGAGCTGCCTCTGCAGGTCCCCAGGACTCCTGTGCTCCTCGTCCACCCCCGAGAGCCCCTCAGTGTCACCAAGGCACGTGGCCCCTCAGTGTCACCAAGGCACGTGGCTGCCACAGTGTCACCAGGGGACATGGCTGGGTGCACCCAGTCTTACAAAGAGGCGCACTTGTAAGGTTTCTGGAGTGTTCTCTCCCCCTGACACTGACCTAGATTTGTGTTCCTTGCAACTGAATGGCCCACTGTGCTCCTGCCCCACCCCTTCGGCAGGTCTCAGGCTAAGTGTGAGCCTGGAAATGATCTCAGACCCTGAACGGCCACCTCCACAAAACTCAAGTGTCCTTGAAGGGGCTGCCTGAGAGAATGCTCTCTAATCCCTCCTCTGGGCCGTCCCCAGGCCCATCGGCCCTGGCACTGCTTGTCCTGAGCTCAGACCCAGGCCTTTCCCAAACAAACATCTCAGTGTGAGCTCCACGCATGAAGGCAAAGCGAGCTCACTGCATCATCTGCCATTTACCAAATAGACTTCTTCCTATCATAAAACCTGCAGCCCATGCACATGCGTACATGCTTATACATATGTGTCCCTGGGCACACATGTACATATATGCACCCTGACATACAGGCAACAGGTATGGACAAGCACACACTCACACACAGAAGACCCCCGGGTCCTTCTTCTTGCATTCCTGGCTGCTCCCCTGGGCCCAGCTTCAGCCAAGGCAGCCACTGGAGCAGGTAGGCTGGGGCCGCTGCTCCCCACCTGGCCTCAGCGGAGCAGTGCAAGAGGCTCCGCTCACTGGCTCAAGACCAGCCTCCTCTCAGAGGCTCAGCGAAGGTCCTGGTGAGGGAGGGAGTGCTCCAGGCACATGCAGTGCTGCAGGCATTTCCTGATGGCCTTGCCTGAGGATGGATGAGGGAAGGTGACATTTTCTGAGAGGACGGAGCTGGCGGGGCCCAGGCGCCCTGTGATCCACAGTTGAGTTCAGAGTGTGGGGGACCTGGGGTGACTCTGGGATAAATGGGTGCCCTCATTTCAGGTTTCCCAGCACAGATGGAATCAGAGTGAACAGAAACGGGAAGCACCAGGACCGAGGCCAGGCGTTTGCCCAGTGGGATGGAATCACTGTGGTGTCTGTGGTCCAAATGCTACACATCTAGGTGCCCTGTCCCGTAAGCAAATGTGTATTTTTGTATATTTTTGGCTTTATCCAGGTCCTGCTAGAACTTTTTAAAATTCACTACATGTGGCTACTGAGGGACAGACGAAAGCGCAGTGGTGACTGGTATGTTTTAGCAATAACCAGCCCCAGGCGGCCATGGCCTGTATGAGGCAAGCCCTGGTGAAAGAGGCCTGTTGGGGCTCAATCCTCTTTGGTGACTTCACACTGGGACTTCCCACAGCACTGAGCAGCACAGACCAGTAAGTAATTTCTGGGACATGAGCCACTGGTGGGCCTCCCGCTTTGTCAAAGCCACAGGGAGACTCCGGCCCTCTCCCTTGGAATTCGATCATTAACAGGGGCTGAGAGAGCAGAAGCCTTAAAACCCTCCCAGCTCTGGGGTAGCAGCTCTGTCTCCTGCCCTGGGCCAGCAGTGTGGCAGAGGTCTGCAGAGTCAGGCCCCTTCTGCCCCTTATTCAACCATTGCCTTCAGGCAAGAAATCGCCTTCCCTGCACCAAACTCCTTTCCTTATGATAAGCAGAAGATCGAAGCCTGTCTTTCTCTCATCCTCACATGCTGGTTGAAATGCACATGGCAGCACCGTGGGTGTGAAGCCAGTTGCCTAGAAGCACACATCTGTATGCAGCCCAGACGCTGCCCCTGCTGAGGCGGGGGTTCCCTAGAGCCACAAGGGTCTTGGGGGCGGACTCGGACCCGGTGAACAAGGTTCTCCATAATACTACAGGTTCTAGAAATGACAGTGAGCGCACAGAGTCCAAGATCAGATCTGGAATTTCAAAGCAGACACCCTGTTCTCACCCATTTTCTAGTCAATTCTATATAACTTCTCTCTTTCCATGTGCAGAACTGATGGAAAGTCACCACTGCTCCTCGGAGACTTCTCATTCCTTTAAACACATCTCGACACTTTTGAGGCAGGGCCCCAGAGCAGCGGATGGTGGTCTGGGGCTTAGAGTCACCGGGCCTTCCCAGGCCTGTGGTGCAAGGCTCTGGTTAGACATGGGGCCTTTTATTCTCCCTTGCCAAACGATTTCACAGGATTGGAACTCTCTTTAAAATACTCCATGCCAGCAGTGTAAGAGACCAGTGTGAGGGCAAGGACGAGTGCTGGGGATGGCCTCGTCTGTCTCCCCTTCCTCTCCCTTTCCTCTGCCTTGTCTTGAAGGCAGATGGCTGATATCTGCACCCAGTTAAAGTGGAAAGCAACCTGAACAAGCAGAGAAATCTCGGAACCGCATCTCACAACTCTTCCCAGTGGGCAGAGCCGGGCTGTGTGTCTCCCTATGCAGATGGCTTTATGTCTGGCCAGCATCGAGCGCTCTTGCGGGTGGAGGATGGAGGACCAGGCACCTGACTGGGCTTGTCACTTTCTGGGATAAAAGCATTGGGCATACCATGTGGACAAAGTTTTCTGTCCCCCAGATCACTGAAAAGCCTGGCTATTTTCACATCACTCTCTGCCCTGGGAATCAAGTCTCCACCAAATGGGGGCTGGGGAAAAAAGCAGGAGCTGGAAGCATACCCTTGGGCATCCCTGCTGTGCTGAGGCTGCCTGAGTGAATCGCAGTGGGGGCGGGTGCCTTGCCACGCAGCTGAATGCAGAACTGCCCGAGTGTAGAACCAAGGGGCCCCGGCTCTGTCGTCGGCTGGTCTCTGCATCCAGCCAGCAGCACAGTATCAATGCTGTGCACAGCTCCTGTTCTTCTCTCCGTGGGCAGCTTTAGCTCCAGTGTGCACTTCTGGGATTTGTGCATCCCACATAAATTCCAAGAAGTAAACACCGCCTAGTCTCCATCCAAGTCTTGAGAGTTTCCTGTTGTCCAAGCCAGTCTCTGGACAGGACTCACATCTGCACTTCATCAACTCGGAGAGACGCCTATGCAAGAAGCAGATGGGGCAGCTGAGGGGCCAGCCTGAAAATGGCCCCACTTTCTGGAAAGCCCTGTCCTCTGAGAAGTTGCCGGAACCAGCATCAGAGGCCCCTCTTCTCGGGCCTAATCTGTGGAGACCCTGTCAAAGCATGGGTGACCGGAAGATGAACAGCTTCGTGTTCTACTAAGCTGCATACGCGCTGTGGCCAAATCTCTGCTCTAAGATAAACATTCCTGTTTGTCCATGTACGGGAACAGGGGACCCCATGACAGGACCCAAGACCTAGAACGCTGACGGACAGGAAGGGTCCTTCGGGTGGCTCAGGAAGCAGAGCCCCATGGCCTGGCTTCCATTCTCCTATGGGACCCTCACAGTCACAGGATAGACAAATGGACATGGAGGAGGAGTCCTCTGAGGATGGGGTCAGTCCTAACTCAAGTTCAGCTACCAGGTCTGCTGCCTACACCCTCCCCCTCTGCTTTCCATGCTGCCACGAGCCAGAAACTGGGGAAATGGCTGAGGGTACAGGGCCTGATGACCTGAAAGGAGCCCCCCGAGGACTTCGTGGGGGTCCCAAACCCCTCCCTGCCCAGCCTGTGAAGAGAGCTGGATGTTTCTGGCTGTTTCTGGGATAAACAAGCAGATACTCCAGATTCTGAAACCATGTGCTTTTTACCAGAAATTAGCCATTTAAAGAGTACCTAAGATAGTGATTTACATAAATAAGGAGGGGAGCTTATCTAATGGAGACTTGGGAAAACTTTTTTTCAAGGCCTCCATCTACTGCACTGTGGGCTCAGGAACTCAAGAGTGTTTGAACGCCTGGCCCATCTTCTTTAGAAAAGGGGGCCGTGTGGGGGAACAAGGAGGGCGGACAGGAACACCGGACCCTCCTCCACCCAGCTCCAGGTGCCAAGGGAATGGGATCGCAGGGAGAAGAGCAGCTTTTCTCCTGGCAGAAGCTAAGGAAAGAGAGAAAGTGGGAAAAATCCTAAAATAGGTCAAATCCCTCAGGGAACCAATGGAGAGATGTTTCTCAGGACCCATGATTCTCCAAAGAACCCCTGCCTTTCTGGAACATAGGCCTGGTGACATGGGGAACCTCGCCTTGCGAGCTGTACATATAGGCCCCGTACAAACATAGGATTGAAAGCATTGCAGGCCGAGGCTTCTAGGGCTTGCTGGGCCCCTGCCTGGCGTCCACACAGGCTGGGAACTCTCTGGAGCTCTAGAAGCGGGAGGTGAAAGGTAATGGCTGAGGAGACCAGAACCACCTGTGCTCTCACTGAGGTCCTTTCACCCCTACACCTTGGGACAGCACAAGAAGACAGGAAAGAGTCAAGGGCAGGTGCCGCTACTACCTGGAGCCCCAGGGGTTTCACCTCATAACATCTTAAATGCATTTTCACCTACCGAGGTACACGCGAGTGCCTTTTTATTCATTCATAGCTGCTTTGGGGTGAACGTCCCTGTGCTCTGAGGTGGTGGCACAGACCCTCCCACTGTGTTGTTCTGTTGGCTCAGAGGAGTTTGTGCAGAGCAGATGAAGGTCTACCCAAGCCCCCAGTAGCTTAACAGCTCTGTACGAGGTACACCCTGGCACGCCACAGTGAAGGGCTTGGTCCCTTATTAGCTGTGCGGATCGACATTGCCATCAGTAGTAGCATACAGCCCAGGCCAGAAACCACATTCATTCTCCTTCACACCCTGCACGGCATGTCCAGATCCCCATCTTCTTGCACCTCAGGGCCAGTGCCCTGGTCTGGCAGTTCACATGGGGCCCCTGACCTGCCAGATCTAGGCAGCAAGTGAGTCTGAGCTGGGAAATGAAGCCCCATCTAAGGGGGCCCTTCCATCACATCCAGCCGTTCTCCACTGCCCTTTCCCCAAGCTGTATCTCCCTGTGACGAGGGCAGGCCCTGGCACGTCGTGGGCTGGCAGTACCTCTGTGCTGGGGGAATGACTGAGGGCTGGATAGATGACTGGTCACTAGCACTCTGTCTGCCCTGGCTTCGTGCCGCTAGCCCCAGGTCCAGGCCCAGTGTAGGAGACTGCCCGAAGCACTGTGGGCAGCATCTGTCCCTTCAGCTGCTCTGCGGTACCCGAATGCTCAGCTGGCTGTGTCCAAGACAGACAGGTGAGACCGTGGGTCTGTTCTGGGCCAGCATCCCGGGCCCTCCCTTTTGGAAAGGAAGATGGGGAGGAGCCAGGGAGGAGGGTCCGGGAGCAGGACTTCAGAAGGCCCCCCTGCCTTTCCTATCAGGAAACACATCCTGTTAGTGTCTGGCTGCTGTGGCCGGCAGCTATTTGTTGCAGTTGGCTACGCCCTCCAGCTCACCAAAAACAGCCTCAAAAACAACCATTTCCTCTCTGCTGAGAGACAGGGGGAAAACGAACTTGTGGCTACAAGCGCGCGCACGCGCGCCCACACACACACACACACACACACACACACACACACACACGCGCGCGCGCGTGCGCGCTCACGCACGCTCACTTCCCTGCAGCTGGCTCTCTGCTTTCCAGGACCAGCTGTTTTGTGGCGGAGGCACTAGGCAGGGGCTCAGGCAGCACAGAGGCCTCTGAACCCACTCTGTTCCCCGCGGCCCGGCTCAGAGCTACCTTGCTGGCTTTGCTCTGAGGGGTGCTGTCAGCAAACTGAGGCCCAGCTGATCCGACGTTGACACTTGCTTCTCTTCTTCAGTTACCCTCTGTTCTCCCGCGTGGGGGAGAAGAGGCTTCCAGCGTCCCTGGGCCTCTGCTTCCCAGGAAGACGGCGCACTCAGGACACTGGACTCTTGCTGGTGCCCTGCTGCCTCCCTGGGATGGGCCAAGCAGCTGCCTTCAGCTCAGGCCTGGCCCTGTTCCAGGTGCAGGAAGGAGGGTAAAGAGGACCGTTAGGTGGGCTCCCCTGCACCTGTCACACGGGCCTTCCCGACCCTCCAAGAATGAACGGTGATGTCCTCTAGCCGTCTCTAGCAGCATCTCAGTTCTCCCTGGCCATAGCAGCTGACCAGGACTGGGACTTTCTCCACGACAAGCAGACAGCACCGGCAGTCAGCGATGACTGTCCAGAAACTGGTGGCCACAGCCGTGCTGGTGGCCCTGGTCTCTCTCGTCCTCAACAACGCAGCAGCCTTCACCCCCAACTGGGTGTACCAGACGCTGGAGGACGGGCGCAAGCGGAGTGTGGGGCTGTGGAGGTCCTGCTGGCTGGTGGACAGGGCCCGGGGCGGGCCGAGCTCCGGGGCCAGGCCGGGACAGGCAGATGCTCGGGACTGCGAGGCCCTGGGTTGGGGCTCCGAGGCGGCAGGCTTCCAGGAGTCAAGAGGCACTGTCAAACGTAAGTCTGTTTTCTTTTCTGTTTTCTGTCTCCTTTAGAGCGGGCAGAGCCTACTAGCCCTACACGGCCCTCGGCAGACACAGGTTGTGTGTTTGCTGACAGGTGAGGGGTAACACTGGCTTTTGGGGAACATGGGGAGGCCCCGAGCTCCACGTCTCCTCTCTCCTGGTGAGCCACAGGCATATGTCAGTCCTGCTCAGCCCAGACCTGCCTCTGCTCCTTCCTGAAAAGAGTTTTTCTCATGCAGCACTGGGCTTTTCTCTGCCATTATGCATAGCTAAAAGACGGATGCATTAACCAAATCAAGGAAAATAGATTTTCCTGGTGGAAATTAAGATTGTTAATAAGAAAAATAAACAAGAAGCTTAAGAACACGTGGCTGAGTTCTGACTTCCTTCCACAGTCGTCTGAGTGGTTAAGGTGGTGAGCAGCGCAGGGGGAGACTCACCGGGACTGACCGTAAGTGGGACCACTGATCAGCAGCAGAGGCCGGCTCGGGAGGGCAGAGCCCTAACTCCATCCACTTCGCTGCCTTATCTTGGGCCCTGGTTGGTCACATTGGGCACTGGGTCTACCACTATTCTGGAAGCTGGGAACTTGACTTTGAAAGTAGTCAGGTTTATGACCATGGGAGGGAAGGGTTCTCTAGTATGAAGATGCTTGTCATCTAAACATTCCTGGTGGCTGATGGACAAAGGTCTCCCCTTTAAATTGATGACCCTTTAAACCGCTGAGGGTCTAACTTGCAAGTAGGTCTCATCTGTTCTGAAGATAACACTAGTATTTTAGGAAATGTGATATACATGAGGCTGCGGCATGCTCTTTGTTAGATGCTGTCGGGGGGGGCCCCAGAGTCCTCAAGCAGTACCACATGTGATGTGCTCAGTGTGTGACTGTCCCCAACTGCCACGGGCTCAGAAGAAATGCAAAGGAACCCAGGATGAATGACGCTGTGGGAAGCATAGTGGCTGGGCTGAGGTCCCTGGGGGCATGTAACAATGCTCTGTGCACTCAGAGCCCCTTGCTGTAGCTTGAGGAGGGTCTTCCATCGTAGGGTGGCTATGACTGTCTGTCCTTCCTACTTCGAGAGCAGGGAGTAAAAATCTCTCTTTAAAAGATCAAAGTGCATGAGTGATTTCAGAATTTTCTATGAGCTCTCAGAACTCAGGAGCCTATGGGAAACTGGATAAATGCAGCTGGACTTGAGTTTCTGTGTGACTTGCTGCTCGAGAGCAGTTCTTCTGGTTTTGGGACTGTCCCAAGGAGACATGAAAGCCAGGGCTCTGCAAGGCCCACACCTCTCCCCTTCCCCCAGCCTGAGGTTTCCTCCCTCTCCTCTGTCCCCATGCTGAGGCCTGGTCACCTCAGGCCAGGAGGACACGCAGGGGTCCTTCTGACCCCCACACAGCATGGCCCTTGCCTCCCTCCCACCCTGCCACGTGTCTCGTGTCCTGAGCAGCTCCACTCACTTGCCCTTGTTTGCCATCCCTCCCTGACCACTTGATAAGCTCCCTGACCAATTTTTAAAATATCCTCTCGCCACTAGCATGACATTTGTGGCAGCTGACCTTTAATGAATCTCTGAGCATCAAATATTTGTCTAGAACAAGGGAAATGTCAACAGAAGCTTCTCTGACCGAGACTGAATTGAGGAAAGTGAGCCAACTTCACACCGGCTCTGTGCAACTGAATGCAATGTGAACAAAGAGCAGCAAGTCAGTGTCCCGGCCCTGGTGGTCTGGAGCTGGGGCTGCCCTTATGTCAAACCCGGCCCAGTCTCATTAACTCTCACGCTAAACCCCAGCTCGGCCTTCGCCTCCGATCTAGCCAGGCACAAAGATTGGGAGGAAGGAGCAAGATGTCCCTGGATGATGCCGTTGGCTCTCCATAAATACTCTCTACATCATTCAGCAGTGACATGGAGATGGGGTCTGGGTTAAAGGGCTAACAGTCCTGGCAGGAGTCACAGTTCAATTCCAAGCACCCATCTAGGGGCACCAGGGAGCATGGCATGTTCCTTGTCACATGTCACTCATCCTGCTTTGCTCAGAGAGCCAAGTTGTCCTAGAGATTCCAGACATCACGATAGGCAGCCAGGGCAGCAGCTTGGGGACAGCAGACAGGATCCTGCCAGCTCTGTGCCTGAGGTCCTGGCAATCCCGTTATGAAGCTCAGAGTTGCTCTACGTTCATTGTGGCAAACATTGAGAGGGGCCATTGCCCAATATTCTGAGCTCTGGTCAGAGCCCTGGACATCCTCAGTGTGCTGAGTTGGGGCATAGGAGCCAGTCCAGGTTCTCCAGCTGTCCCTACATCATGCTGGGTCCTGTCCCAGAGGATGCTTACTGGGCAGCGTGCAGTGTTTCTGACTTTAATTACTGATCAGGTGGCTCTTCTCTCTCTGTGAGGTTTGGATGGGGGGACTCAGGGTACTTGAGGTCCCCCCTCTGGCTCCCGAAGAGATCTCACAACCTAAGTCCAGGGTTAGTCTTATTCTGGTCCTTGTTTTCTCTGCCATTTTTCATCTTCCCCCATTTCATGCATTCTGTCAGGCTCCCGAAGTTCTTCTGGTGAGGTGCATCATGAATAAACATAATTAAATCTTGGGCAGATGGTTGGAGTCCAGTACTTCCTGAGGGGAGTCCCCTGCCCCATCCATAGGTGACTGGCTGGAAGGGTGGCCTGAGTGTCACAAAAGGCAGGCAAATAGAATTTTGGGTCGGGACATATAGTTGTACCACATGCTGCCCGGCTAGAATACATTCATGCCATATCCTCAGTGGACTCCTTAAAATCCAGGTGTTGCTGCCCAGGCTATGTTGTATATAGGTAGTGCAAGAACGTGTAAAATGCCCAGGCATGGTGGACGCCAGCCAGGACAGGTCTCTGGGTGGCCGGGAAGGGAGTATGGCCTAGAGAGCAGAGTCAAGCAGAGCGGCGGGCCTGTAGGCATCACTGATTCATCTTTTGTACCATCTAGACATCTTCAACACCACACGAACCTAGTGACTTGGCCAGAAGCCCCTGCATGGCGGCTTGTCGGGTAGAGATGCCACAGAGCTGTTGCTGGAGTGTGTGGCATAGGACTCTATGCTCAGAGCCACCGGGAAGGATGGAGCTGGGCTGAGGAGAATGACAGGGTGGGCAGGGCAGCAGGCATCTTGTGGAGAAGGAACAGCTGGGGTCCCTGGCACTCTATCCCTGGCTCCTGGTAGCCTTGGTCACGTGGCCTCACCATGCCAACACATACTCCCTGCGGCCATCCCCTGGCTCTCGTGTCCACTGCAAGCCACGCCCTTCCTTGGCCAGCAGTTCATTCAAGTCTTTCCTTGCCTGCAAGGCTGAGCTCAGGAGACCGGACAGACTCCTCCGGGCCAGGCTGCAAAGCCAGCAGCCTGCTCTCTGCGCTGTTAACCTCCATATATGTTTAACACCCTCGTTTCTAAGGTCACTTCTACCTCCTGAATTCCACCATCTTTTAGAGAAGCAGAGCCTCTGTATGGTCATATAAATGATAAAAATAATTGCAAAGAAAAGCAAATGTGAAGAAGACACAGCATTGTGAACAGCAGCCTCCGTGGGAAGTTAGCTACTTTTCCCAAGCAAAGCAGAAAGGAAGCGTCTGGGCTCACCCCATCCTGACAGGAGGCCATCAGGCCGCCGGTTGTGCCTCCGGGTGCCCCATGAAGACTGAGTGAGCAGCCAGGAAGGTTCTAGCAAATCAGCCTGAACCTGGGCTTAGCCCGAGCTGACATCCTCAGCCTTGGGGGAGGTGAGGAAATCTCAGACCTGAGTGAGCACAAGCACACGGTGCCACCTCAAAGAGCACTGCTGCCATTCTCTGGAACTCCTAGTCTCTGCTCTTTTCTCCCCAGAATTCTGGACTCACAGTCTCACCAGGCCTGGCCCTGCTCATAGTTCTGGGGCGCCCTCCCATGACTTTGTGCCACCCTTGCCTCCTGTCTCTTAAAGCTGTAAAGGGTCAGAGAGGAGTGTCAGGATTCCTGGAGATGGCAGTTGTCTCTGTGGTTACTCTGAAAACTATAGATCATGAGCTCAGTTACCACGGGGTGGAGCCCACCTAGGAAGGCGACTGTACCTTTGAGAAAAATGAGCGAGAGCAGAACCCACAGCACGCAGCTTGGTCTACACCATCAAGCTCGTCTCAGGAAGGAGAAAGGTCATTCAGTGATAACTGTCCTTCGTCTAGTGGCCTGTGCACGCTCTCTCTCATGCTCCTTGGGTGCTAGACTTTCCTTCTAGAAGCTGCTCTGACCTCCCAGTAGCTGGGGCCTCTGCTATAGTCCTGCCTCATCCACCCTGGCCTCAGAGCTAGTGGCACCACCCGCAGGCTGGAGCAGGCACTGTGAAGAGGCCTGGGATGCTGGAAGGGTGAGATTCTTCAGGCTTCGAATGACAGAGGGACAGCAAAGAAGCAGCTGGATACAAAATGGGCAAGAGGAGTACACCCTCTGTGGCAGGAAGTGGCACTGCTTGGGCTCCGCAAGCACTAAATATGTTGTCTGGCGGTGTGCAGAATGAATCACAGCATTGCAGCCTGACACTGGGTGCGGGGCCGGGGGTGGGGGCAGGCAGGAGGCCGGCAGTCCTCACTGGGCTGTGGTGAGACCACTTTGACAATCTGGAAGGACAGAAGGGAAGGAGTCTGACTGCAGGTGCACGCGCTCCTGTGGGACCCGGGGCGCCTAGAACATGGGGAAGTCATTTCTCCTCTTGATGGCATAGCCACTGCCCCTCGCCTCTGAGGTTCATCCACGGGGCTGCTCTGTCCTCCCGCTGCTCTGTGCTTCATATCCCTTGTGCCTCGCTCCTGGACCAGGTGTGGTAGAGGGAGCAGAGTACAAAGAGCCCGGGTTGGCGGGGGAGGGAGATCTGTCAGGTTCTGAGCACAGACGGAGGAATAAGCCCCAGGAGAGAGGGAGCGCCAGCCCAGAGGGGCCCCGCTCTGCACTGACCTGCTGCCTTTTCTCCCTCTCCGCCCCTCACAGTGCAGTTCGACATGATGCGAGCCTGCAACCTGGTTGCCACAGTGGCCCTCGCTGCAGGCCAGCTCATCTTCATCCTTGGGCTGATGGGCCTGCCCCTGATGTTGCCTGATTCCCAGTGCTGGGAGGAGGCCATGGCCGCTGCGTTCCAGCTGGCAAGTAAGTACCTCTGGGCCCCCAAGAGGGGCAGGCAGAGCAGCAGCACCCTCAGCTCTTGTTGGGGTTGAAAGGCCCACTGTGGCTTTGTAATATCATGGTGACCCCATGGGTCAAGCTCTTTCCCCACCTGTCACCCCACTTGTCACTGTAAGCAGAAATGAGATAGAAATCTGTAAATGGGGAGCTGAGCAGGGAGGGCACTAAAAATGCAAGTAGCACTGGCATTGTATATCTGTAGCCGTGACCCCTGGCCCCTTTCCATTTTGAGACAAGGTGCTGGCAGGCAGGTGACATCCTCTACCTTCCAGAGTCTTAGGCATCTCGTATTTTCTGTCTTCCTGCAGCCCATGTGGCGGGCGGCCAGGGTTCACAACCTCCTGAGAGGGCGTAGCAGCCAGGAGGAGCGTTAAGCAGCCTGCCCTGGGCAGAGGGGTGAACCCTGTCCGAGCCCATGCAAGGTGAGGTGAGGTAGCCCTGCTTAGCCACAGAGCAGCCAGGCCCAGGGACATCAGGAAGTGAGCCTCTTCAGAAAAATCTGGAAACCACCACAGCCTTTGAGGGCAACTATAGGGTGAAATGGGGCAGGGCATGAGCCCACCTTGTTGTCTTGGAAGGGTGAGAACAGTGGTATCATCATGAATGATGAATGGAATTGTTCTGGGAGGTTCCATGGTGGCCATAGAGGCACTATCACCCCCAGATACAGGAGGGCTGCTCTGCCGGTTTCCCTCAACCTCTGTTCCTTTTAGCTAGCTCAGGGTTAATCGTGGACACTTGGGGAAGTGCAGGTTTTCCGCTACCTCCTGGGAAAAAGTCAGGTCAGTGATTCAAAAGGGACAGAAACTGTTGAAGTGGCCAGAGTGTGGGTGCCTTAGCAGCCAACCTACTTGGTGGGGAATGGCAGCATATTTCAGTATTGAAGGTAAAGTTCCAAAAGACCCAGTAGAAGAAATGGCAGGAAGTCCGAAGTGTATCATTCTAAGAACAATGAATCCTGGCCCTTATCCTTCTGGAGAAATACAATTTCCAGAATGAGGCTGACAGACTGGCAGAGGCTTGTGTGCTGCAAGTGCCTGGGTGGGAATCAGAAAGCCCTTCCTTTGCCCTGTTTACAGAAAGTGATGTGGTCCTGGGTTGGTCACCTCCCCACACGAGATGGATTTGGGAGGGGGTAGCTGAGGGCCGACCAGGGGAGAGCACAGGGTTTGGCATGAAAGGGACTGGATTGCATCTTGGTTCGATCACTTATTAACCATGTGACCCAATTCATACCTCGGTTTAACCAACTTCATGGCAGAGATGAAGTTTGCCTCTCCCTGGACTGATTTTGAGAATTAATGAAGCAGGGGGAATGGGATCTCAGATCATCTCTGCCTTTGCCCATTCTCCATGACTGTGGGTAAAACCTTGGACATTCCAAGTGACAGGAACATGTTTAAGAAAAGTACTCATATGACCTTACAGCTATAAAACAGAATCAGTTTCTCTGTCTCACTGAAACCACTTGTCTACATCACGGGGGATTATCTGAAACTCTATCCCTTTAAGAAGGGGGTGGAAGATTTTGAAACATGATTGGAAAAGCTAGATTAAAAACAGGTATTTTAGTGGTGTTAAGGAAATGAAAGTAACAGTTCTTGATCTGAAAAATAACTCCTAGCAAGATAATCAAACCAGTCATTGTATTTCTCAAGCAATTTCTTTGAAACACTTAGAATTATTTGGAGAACTATTGTGGGTTTCTGTGAAACTGACATCTTACTTCCTGCAAACCCTAATTGTAGAACAAGATAGTGCTGTTTACAAATAACATTTTGAAAAAATTAGAAAGCGGGGGGAAGCTCCATTAACTAAAATCAAGTTGTCTTGCAGCAACCCTGGGAGTGGGGAGCTGCCAAAGGTCTCTTGAGGGGCCCGGGCCTGGTGAGGTGGGGGCAGCGGGGGTACTGCGGTCCTCTCCTGAATATTTCTAGGCCCGTACAACCTCCGGAAAGATTGGACCAGTCTCTATTAAAAAAAACCATCAGACAGACAGAGGCTAATGGAAAAAGCCAGAAGGACTGCAGGGCAGCCCATGTCATTTCAGATGGTCCCTCTTGCCTCCACAGGCTGCCTCTCCCCTTGGTGTCTGACCATTACTCCCAACAGGTCTGTTTTGCCCAAAAAGGAAATGCATTTGGCCCTGTTTAGACTTGTTTCATTGACAAACAGTACAGAATGCAGCTATGTGCCTTTCTTCTATCATGCTGCTAATTTTAGAGTTAGGTTTTTTCCTGTGCTCCGGTCTGTTTAAAACAGTCAGGGAGAGACTGAAGGGCGCCAGGATATCCTGTCCCAGGAGGGGGAAATGCCTGCTAGTACCTGTTACGCAAGCCAACCTTGAGTCCCCAGTGCCTGGGCCAGAGGGTGGGCAGGGGGAGAGAATGAGGAAGGGAAAAAAACATGGTGTTAACCCGAGGCCGAGAAAAGCTGGAACTAGCCAGAGACAGCAACACGCTGACAGGAGGGTGGCCTGGCACTGCAGCCTGAGGAGATGGGAGTCTGCCCGCTTGCTCATTCATTCCATAATCATTTCTGGGCACGATCCTTGCTCACACGATGCCTGGCCTGGGTCTATAAATGGATAGTCCTTCACTCCTGGGCTTCGGCTTCAAAGGGTCCCGTTACGGTGACATTGGGAGACCCTACGAAATGGCCATTTTCCATTTTTGGAGGTCCAAAACATGAATATCAGCCATTACAACTGGTGTGCCCTACTGTGTTCCAGACATAACACGCAAGTTTCCAATTTCTTTGCAGAATTTTCCAAGTGTAATTTTAATTTACCTTAAAAGTGAAAAAATTCCTTTCTGTCCCTTATTTCGCCCCTAACCCATAAGCTGCTGTGAATACCCTGCATGTTCCCTGTGGCGAAAGCACTCTGTACATTAGGGACATAAGCCCGAGGCACCCAAGTTCACTCCCTGTCCCCCACTGGGTGTCCAACAGACTCAGGGGCCACATAGTGGCCGATTAGCGGGAGCGGTCACCACGGCGTGGCTCTGCACTGTCCCCTGGGCTGCTGTCTTTCCCACCTCCCCACTCCTTCTCCCCTCAGTTCCTTCTGTCGTAACCAGTACAAGGCAGGCACCAACTCTCTTCTTTCCTCCTCGAGGCCTCTTAGCCTGTCCCTCAATTTGTCAGCCATCAAACTTCAAGGGCCCAGAGCAGCTAGAGTGTGACCACGCTTTCTTTGTATTCTGATGACATCAGAAGTGCAAACTGGGTCTGTAAGGGGGACCTGTGGTGTGGAGGCCAATGGGCCGTCCAAGCCCCAGAGCCAGCAGCTATGGTGTGTGGGCCTTGCCTTGCTGGGCGTGAGCGCTCCCCTCCCACGGCCTCGTGCCTGCATGAGCTCTGATCTGGTTCACTACAGACTTTTCTCTTTGACTCTCCTGGTTCCTTCTCTCGCTGCCTCTCTTCAGTTCCTTCATGCCTGTGGTCTCACTGATATTTGCAGGAAGGCACAGGCAGATCAGGGAAAGCAGTGTTGAGTGGGAGTCAGAGAATGCCACCTATGAAAGGCGAAAGGTTATTCTCGGCCTCTAATTACTGTAGATGCCAACGACCCACGTTGGACGCCTGGAGCAAAGGAGAAAGCCAAGGTGAACTCTGCAGGCAGCTCAGCTTGGTGGGCACCTTGCGGTCTTGAGAATGGCTGAGCTTTCCCAGGGGCATCTGGGTGAGAGTGGGCTCTGGGGCAGGCCACCTGGCTTTGGATGAGTCACTTCATCCCTGTATTCTTCGGGCAGCAGGGAGAGCTACTGCAGGCCTATAGGGCCATCTTCAGTCACACTTGCTGCTACCATCGTTCTGACTTCCTACTACTGTGCTGCTGGACAACACCACACTGAAACGGTATCAGTCCCCAGACACTTTGTCCGTACTCTGTCAGGACTGTCCACCCAAGCCTGCTGTGAGTGCCAGAGCCCTGCCAGGCCCTCACTCGGCCTGCCCCATGGGCAGACTATGCTCCTGGGTAGAATATGGGGTCTCTAAAGTTTCCTAAGTGTGACCCCACGTAGCCCCCAGGTGCCTGTGGTGGCCCCTGGGCCCTCCTGTTGGCTATGCAGGACTGACTGGCCATGTGTGGCCCAAGGCTGACATTTTTAGGAGGGACAGACGATCTAGTGATTACTTGGGGCTCTGTACTTGGGGCAAATTGCGTCTTTGAAGGGCAAGTCCTTGGCCGTTGATGAGCCTCCAAGGCAGTGAGTACATTCTCTATCAGAGTCTAGCCTTAGACCACTGTGGCCATACTTAGGCTGGTGACATAGCTAGTGCCCTCCATGGCTTGCCATCCCCTGTCAGTACCTGCTGGGGTGGAGGACCTTTGCACCCCACTACTGAGAGCCCTGGGCCAGTAGGCTTTCTTCCTTGGGAGCCAGTGTCTAACCTGATGATGAAATGGGGTCATGGGACGGGGGACCCGAAGGCCAGGCTTCCTCTCCTAAGCCTCCCTTTCTCATTCCCACTGCTCATTAAAGTCCATATATATGCCACCTCTGATCCTTTTTGGAAAATGCTGGTGTGTAAGTGAAAAAATTCTCTAGCACTGCATTCAAGGACCCTAGAAATGGTGCTCCAGGCTGCACCCATCTGTGCCTTTGACAACTAGGAACATTCTGAGAAAAAAGCAGTCCCCTTTGCAATGTCCCAGCGCGGAGCTTTTAGCCCAAGCGTCCTGCCTCCCTTTAAACACTAGCTATGGGTCTACTAGCCACAAATTTATCACAATGTGTTTCTTCTGAAGCGTGCGACCCTCACTCTCAGGCATCCATGGATTTCTTCTTCTAATATTTAATATTATTTCTGGTTTATGGTTTATCAGCTCTCATTGTAAGTAAGCCTCACTCTCCATCTCTGCAGAACTTTTAGTCTAGCCTCCTCATCAATCATGTGAGTGGCCCTTGACCTTTCTCAAACGTACAGTTTTTTTTTTTCAAAGTAAAATAACCACAATGAATTGACACAGTTAAAGTACAAGTGTACAGTTATTTTTGTAGAAGTCAGCTGTTCCATGTTTCATTATGAACTGCCTTCATAATGGCCTTAGGCTCTCCTTGGGGATATTCTCCAATGATTCCTCATCTCCTTTGTGGAGCTGCCCAGTAAGCTTGAGCCCTTGTGCTTTTTTCTAAAATAAGAGAACCTTCACTTGTCCATTTCCGGCCACTCACACCCCAATTTCCGCAGCCCAGTACTTCAGAGAGTTCAGTGTCATCTGCAAACTGAGTTCTTCCTCGCTTACATACTCTGCAGCTGATGGACATCAGTCCTCCCCAGGACCACCTCTGGCGCCGGGCTCTGGGCTGTCCTCTATCTCTCGCCTCAGCCAGTCCCCTCCTTGTGACAGGAAACCTCTCAAGCTTAAGCAGGATGATTAAGAGTGAAGTTTATTGTGGAACCTGGTCAAAAGCCACTTTAAAAGCCTCACATGGCTTCTTGTCTACTGGCTTCCTCTTTCCACTTCTGGTAATCATTAGTTTTTCTTATGATGGCAAAATCTATAAACACACAAAAGGCCGCTTACTCCCAGCCCCTGAGAATGCTAATACTAGTCCTCAAAGGCCAGTCAGGCTAATAAATGGTAATTGTCTTGGCATCTCAGGAACTAGTGGGGATTCTGAAGTTTTTTTAGACTCGGGGACCTTCTCGTAGGAATATATAAATTTTTGTTTTTTACAATAAACTAGTATGTTTGGTATATTGGACAATTTGCTTTTCTGTCTTCTGCACCTATGTCCTAAGCCCCAGTCTATGTCCCAACTGCACCTCTCACTTCTCCCTTCTCAGCTCGGCATCGGTGCATCAGGCAGCATCGGCTCCTATGGAAGTGTATGATCCTAACAACTGGACCACCTTTAGCTTTCCTTTTCCAGAATCCCTCTTTCTAGGGATTGAGGGAAAAACACTGGCTCACCACTGTTTTTCTGCTCACAGTGTTGGAAGATCCTAACCACGGATATGCCTTGAGTAGGCTCATTAATTAGTCTGCTCTGTAAATATTCTCCCTGGAAGCTGTCACACCAGCTCTAAGTTGCCTGCTTTGTCAGTTCTGCCACTGCGCATGCTGAGGCAGGTGTGCTGTGTGAAGAGCTCAGGGGTCAGCCCCACAGTCTTTCCACTTATGCCACCTGCATGTGCTGACAGTCATTCAAAAGGAAGGCCCCGTGACAGACACCGACGCCCTAGGATGCAGGCAGGAAGGAAGGGAAAGGAAAGGGCGCTCTGCAGGCTGAGCTGTGAATCACACTGCCCGCTCGCAGTCAGCTCACAGGAAGGGGCTGCTGGCTTGGGAAACATAAATTCATGAGGATGAAACTGACTCCATGTGCAGAATTTGGTATGTTTGTTAATACTCTCCCCTTAAATTTGTTTCTGGACCAACATGTCACTGAAAAGTCTTGGGAGAGAAGTTTTCCCGAGACAATTCTAAGAGAGGGGGGTCTGCACATCAGGCTATGACAAATGGAAAACCCCAGGTTGAGGCCAGTGCAACCCTGTGTCTACTTCCTCCCCACTGCTCCTCTTCCCCCAGCCACAGAGCTCTCTGAAAGTCAAGGCTAGTTTAATTTCAGAAGAGTGTCTGCACATGGCAATTACTCCGTGGTAGGGCTGAGGTCTTGAGTCTACACGGGGCCCCTGCCTTTTCATGTCTCTGTGGTTTTTTTCCTGCTGACATGTGGCACCCATGGAAGATCCCCGAGTTCTCTGTGTCTGTTCAGTATCTACTGCCCCCGCTGGCCATCGCCGCTCTCTGGTGCCACCCCCTCACCCCCACACCGTGCAGTCTTAAATGCCTCTCTTACAAGGCAGACCATGTTGTGCTGATTACTTTCACCTTCATCCCCTCAAGAACGCCAGTTCCCCAAAGACAAATCAACTGTACCTTAGCTCCCTGCACGTATTCAAGTGGAATCTAAACAGGTCTGCTGAACATGTCATACACTAACTAACGCAAGATACCACGCTGAGTGAGATCTACTCAGTCACGGCTAACGGGGTCCTGTCCCTCTGACAGGTTTTGATCATAAAGAAGCTTAGAGAACTTGACTGTGAAGCTGTCATTCATCACGTCTCCTTTCCCAGACACCGTGCCGCATTCTGCACTGCGTTATGGGATCTATTTGGATTTGTCTCAAAAAATTAATAAATAATTACTGGGCAACTCTCTGGGAGGCCAAGATCAATGGGTGGGTCACACTCCAGTCACAGGGACAGCACTGTGCTATGAACCAAAAGAGGCTGATGTGTGACTTGACCAATAACCTGAGCACTAAGCAATCAGGGACAGGAGAGGAGGCAGCCCTCCTCCCTGGGGCCAATGAAGCACAGGGACAGCAGTCCCAGGAAAGGCCTGGAAAGATGGAACTTGGCATCTTAGAGGCACAGAGAAGCACCAGTGTGGCTTCAGCGTGATGGAGACAGGGAAGCCACAGAACAGAGGAGGAGATTCAAGGCCAAGGTGCATCCCAAGGCAACAGCTGCCACAGGGGCATGTTGTACACGGGGCACATGTGACAAGTGTCTTACACGGCTGGTGGTGCAGCTGTAGGAGAAGCCTGGAGCGTCCATTAACATTCGCTACGAGGTTGACCGATATGGTGCGGAAAGGTGAAACGTAGAGGCCTATCGCTGGTGTTATGATGAACGTCAGGAAGTGCTTGTTATTTAAAGAATCTAAAATTAGTTACACTTCCAAAATATTCTGAATGTTTTACTGTGAAGCACGTATGCAAAGGACTCAATGAAAGATGCGTGTCCCGCAAAAGACGGGGTGAAGCGAACACTGAGAAACCTGCGGGTGCCTTTCCCGCTGCTCCCTTGCGTCCCTAGGGGTAACAGCTGTGCTGCATTTGTGTCAGCCACTCCCTGGCTTTTTATATTTCTTCTTCAAGTTTTCCTAAAAAGCGGCCTGATGGTGAGCCTGTGTCATAGCTGTGTCCCTGTGACTTCCTCTTGGGCACCAGTTTCTGCGGCTCACCCTGGGGCAGCGCTGCTCACACCACTGCGCACCTGCCCTTTCCCCGCACCTGCCCTTTCCCCGCACCTGCCCTTTCCCCGCACCTGCCCTTTCCTCGCACCTGCCCTTTCCCCGCTGCCAGCTGCTGGCAGCTCATTGTCTCCTGCGGACGCGAGTCTCAGATGTTGCTGATTGGGGGCTGTGGTCACGTTTCCTGTGATGAGAAGGAGTTTCGCTTGCGTGCAATCTTGGGAGTAGAACTGCGGGCCCCAGGGCAACATCGTGCCGTCCTGAGCTCCGATTTGGTGAGGATGGGTCCCCTCTGCCTCGTACTTGGGCCAACGCTCAGTGTTTTCTCCCTTTCTAATTCTGCCAGTCTGATGAGTGAGTACATTTGAATCCTTTCCAGTTTAGGGTCACCTCTTTCAATACAGTTCTCATAATTCACAAGTTTCCATGGAAATGTTTTACCATGATATTCAAAGTTCTCTCTCTTTATTCATCAGTAGTGTAAACCAACTTCAAGACAGATAACTGAGCTGTGAGAGGGGGTTGCCCTGAAGGCTGGGGGAGGCAAAATTCTTTCCCATTGTTCTGTTTTGAGGAATGATAATGTAGAATTGGAGCTGAGGCCATATAACAACTTTTAAGAATGTTCTTATTACACATGCAAACTGAAAGGAAGCTTAGTAAAAGGGGAAAACAGACTTCCTCCACAGAGGAGGGTAAGCCTCTGTGTCCCTCCGTGGGGTGGGTGCCTGATGCAAACCAGCTGCTGTTGTTTGGGTAAATTCCCTCCAAATGCGTTGGTCTTCGATACTGCCACTGGCCTTGTTGTGAGCACCCGTCAACCAGGGCCTTGCTCCTCTTATGTCAAACATAAGCTGGCACCCTAACTCACTCTCCCAAAGTCCCTATCCTGCCCATCCTTCCGAGTCTTGTTGCAACCAAGCATGACAAGCTCCCTTGACTGACAAAAAATGCCCAAAGATACAGTAAAAATGAGGGGGACACAAAATATTTTCATTTTCCTTACACAAAACACAAGCTATTGTCATTCCTTTCCCCACTAATACAAAACCTGGGTCCATAAAATTGTGAGCAGAGGATGTACCACCCTTCACTAGGAGACGGAAATGACAGAAGTTTCTTATTGTCAGTGCATGACAAATAATTAGTTCTTTTCAAGGAAGTATTCAGAGCTTTCCATGTATAAAAAGCTCCACAAGCATTTTAGAGAATTAACATATAGATTAGTCACCATCACCATTGTTTAGGACATGACTGAAGTAGAAGAATGTTAAATTCATACCTTCTAGAAGAGACAGTGATGATGAGACCATGATGCTTGTGTTTTTAGAAAACTTAAGGCTGTCCACCCCCACCCCACCCTGGCACTAACTATAACACGGTTACTAGGACCATTAGCTGGCATCGCTGCTGCTCTTTGCTCTGGGGCCATGCTGGTCGTGCATGACCTGGTTTCCTGAGGAAAGCAGGGGAGGCCATGGGGAGTGGAGGGACCAGCATGAACAGACATGTGGATATCACCGTGCAGGGCAGGTGGGGGACCGCAGCAGCAACAGCTCAGCCTGGCCAGAGCCTGGGCAGGGGACGTGGATGAGCCCAAGTGGGTCTGGAGAGTCCCATCTGGACCATTCTGAGTTATAGAGAGCCTCTGTCTTCGTCAGCATTTGGGGGTCCAAAAAACAGACTCACCCAGGTCACCAAAACAGAGGGCAAGGTGCTGGTGGAGTAGACGAGGTTCCCTGGACTGCCCAGGCCTCTGCTTTTGCCTGCTCTCCTCATTTTTACTGGCCACAGCTCCCACTCGACTCCACGGCCTTCTTTTAGTTTCCTCTGCCACGCTCAGCCCTCCCAGCTGAGGGGCCTGATGATCTTGGGGACGAGGAGGGCCAACGCCATACGGACCAGCTTCCTTAGCAGCAGGACAGTGGTGGCCTCTCCTCCGTCCCAGCCATCAGGGGTTCTGGCCCAGATTCAGATCTGAACTCAGCAGATCCTGGGTGCAAAATCCTGGCTTTCTCCTATTGCAAAGACTAATGAAACCAAGTCTTTGGAGCTCCTTAAAGATAAAACTATCAAAGTAATGACGTTGTGGTATCAGCTACAAACTGAATGTGAACAAATTCTTGGGAACTGTGGTCAGTGCAGGACTCTGGCCACGATCCCAGCATGGCCCCCTTCTCTTCTCTGCTGTCAGAGTTTGGAGAGAAGGGTATGGAGAGAAAATAAGCAGGAGAAAGGGGGGCATGGAGGTGAGAGAGAAATTACAGAACTAGATGCATCAATTCAGAAGTGAGAGGAGAAACGAAACGTGCCAGCGGGAGACTCGGACGCATCTCCAGTCTCGGCTTCTGCCCCCTCCCTAAGCATGTAGGTTCTAGGTTGCCTTGGGTTTTTAAAGAAAATCCCTGTTTCCTCTAGAAGCAAATGTGAAGAACAAGAAAACTTAAGAACAGGAATTTGGATTAAGTTAAATACCAATATGAGTTGTTTCTAGATAAGTTTAGGAAATTTCTGTTTGCTTTCACTTTGAATGAATTAAGCATTTATAGAAGTCAGAGAGGACCTTACACAAAGTTGCTCCTGGGTTGTCTGGGGTGAGGGAAAGAGAATGTCAGTGCCACCTCCATGGGGAGGGCGACTAAGAAAATAGCCTGACACCTGGAGGATTCCAGGAAGAGCACGTGGGACCAGACTGCTTTCTCATGAAGCCCCTAGAAATTATCTTGTGCCACGACTGAGCAGATGCACCGCCCCCGCTCCAAGTCACAGGCCCCAAAAGTCACAGAAACCCACACAGGGCTGATACAGAGCAGCTCAGCACCAAAGCACTAGCGCTCTGAATCGGGCTCATCGCCCATTTGAGGGGCACAGACAGTCGGGGAGGAAACGAAGCTTCGGTTCCATGTGGGCTCCATGTTGGGAGTTCCACAGGCCTCTTCCTGGCTCTGAGTAAGGCTTTCTCAACACTTGTCTTTCATTTGCAGGTTTTGTCCTGGTCATTGGGCTGGTGACGTTCTATAGAATCGGCCCGTACACCAGTCTGTCCTGGTCTTGCTACCTAAACATTGGCGCCTGCCTCCTGGCCACCCTAGCAGCGGCCATGCTCATCTGGAACATTCTTCACAGGAGAGAGGACTGCATGGCACCCCGGGTGATTGTCATCAGCCGCTCCCTGACTGCGCGGTTTCGCCGTGGGCTAGACAATGACTATGTGGAATCACCATGCTGAGGGTTGCTGGAGAGAGGCTCTGCTAAGGACTTTATCCACTGTAACGAACAATCTAGAAACCAAGGGACTGCCTGTGAGGAGGCGGGCAATTCATACGGTTTCCTATATATGCATATGTACGATACACAGGTATGTTTACTGTTATATATAAATATATTATATGATCATATATTGTCTGTGCCAGCCTCCTCCTGACACACTCACAACCTGGCTTCACGCTCATGCATGTCGCAAGGAGACTAATACCTGAGATGCACGTGAGGAGCGGTGGCCACCCTGCTCAGCACCCTGGTCTGGGGTTAATTTATTCTATGTCTGCCAAGAGGGGCATCTGCAGCCACCTTTACTTTGGTGAAGTAGAACACCAGGGAGATTTTCTGGAACTGGCCGTGATCTTCCTCGAGTGGCTCAAAGTTTATAACCAGATGGTTATGGCTTTATGACAAGATGGAGTTAGTAACGTCTGTTTGCGCTTGATTATTTTTCTAAGTTAAAATAAAATGCAAACCTCTTACCACTGTCTAAAATGTGTGTTGTATCCATCTACACTGCCACATAGTGAAAAGAATCGGGTCTATTTTCTGTCATTTTTGTGTGCTGGCAGTAAGAGAAGGGTTAAGATATTTTTAAAAATCTGGTGGAAGCATGGCTTCAGGTCACTCATGTCCTCATTCAAGTTTCCATTCAACTAAGCCTCAGAAGCCCACATTCCTACAGACTCTGGACACTGTGGTAGTATAATGGCAGGTCCACAGTTGGCGGATTAAGAGGGGAAAAGTCTATTTGTTTAAAGAAATTCAGAGATTGTTCACTGTTTTCCCTTATAAAATCTTTAGCTTGTTTTCAGCCAAATGCTTGGTGGGCTATAGAATACCTTCACGATGCTACACTGATTTCAAACAACTAAGCTCCAAAATCTGTGAGGTGAATGGGCGTAACTCCTCGAGCTGAACAGGAAACATCTAAAAACTGGCCGCACCCCTGAGGACCTGGGATGGGGGACAGGGACTGACAGGGACAAGGACAGATCTCTAATTGCCGCACTGCTTGAGCTAGCGCCACCTAGAGGTGGAATCACTGTTGCCAACCTCTGGCCCAAGAAACTGATCCTGGGAGCTGGCAGGTGCCGAGCGGAGCCAGGGTAAGACACCGGCTATTACTAGACTGATCCCCAAGAAAGCAGCTTTGCAGCTTTCAACCTTCCAGAGAAGTGAGGAGACCAGTCCGGAATTCGAAGCCATATTGCCCCAGGATAGTCAGAACAAATGGTGGACTGGAGTTGGTGCTTGAAAAAACACAAAGCAATTGAGAATGATTTAAAAGCATCTGTGGCCTGACCATCTACGATAAACAGTATCCAGTGAAGAAACAGCCAGATTTCTGTCCCACAACCAGTACCTCGTGGGAACATTTAGATCTGAGCTTCTTCCCTCTGAACTTCTTTTCTACAATGGATTTTCCCCCAAATCATATGCTAAAAATAATTGTGTTTTTTTTAAAAGAATAATGGAATATTTAAGATGTATAATTTTAATAATATTATGTATATGACTATATAAATGTATATTAAAGTTTTAAAGTTGGCCATGTGGTTGACTATGGTCTGTGATAATGTTTATACTAAATGAAAGGTGATTGGTGAAAGGTTGGGCTATGCCATCCAGACGCTCTAGTTTACTTCCCAAACTGAGGGTCCATCTGTTCATGTGGCCAGTATGGAAAAGGCCCCGCCAATTGGAACAAAGTTTGGTCACATAGTTTTAGAAATAAGATAGGGACTAGGGTCACATGCTAGTTTGAAAGGTGTTTCCATGTTACAAATGAGGAGAATTTGGTCCAGGAAACTTAATTTCCCAGCTTTCTTTCCCCACATCAGTTTCATTCTTCAATAATTTTCCCACCCTTTTGAGATTAAAACCTGTCCGATGCTCTTGGAACAGAGAGGAAGCCGTTTGTAGACAGCTTTTGATTGAAAACTTCTTTTAGATCGATTTTAATGCATTTTCACTGTACTGTTTTGAGTGTTTATTATAAAACTTTTTTGTTTAGTAGCAATTCTTCCCGAAGAGACAGATATGAATATTTAACAACTGCAGCACTTTCGACTAGGAAGTATTCAAATCACTATGAAATAAATCAAAACGACTAAATAACAGCTCAAGAGGCTCTGAGCACTGCAGAGGCCAAGAGCCGGGCTCACCTGCTTCCCACGCCCAGCTGTGCTACCCAAAACGC
>NW_011889084.1:1973217-1976010 GCF_000151845.1 Pteropus vampyrus
AGGGACAAGGACAGATCTCTAATTGCCGCACTGCTTGAGCTAGCGCCACCTAGAGGTGGAATCACTGTTGCCAACCTCTGGCCCAAGAAACTGATCCTGGGAGCTGGCAGGTGCCGAGCGGAGCCAGGGTAAGACACCGGCTATTACTAGACTGATCCCCAAGAAAGCAGCTTTGCAGCTTTCAACCTTCCAGAGAAGTGAGGAGACCAGTCCGGAATTCGAAGCCATATTGCCCCAGGATAGTCAGAACAAATGGTGGACTGGAGTTGGTGCTTGAAAAAACACAAAGCAATTGAGAATGATTTAAAAGCATCTGTGGCCTGACCATCTACAATAAACAGTATCCAGTGAAGAAACAGCCAGATTTCTGTCCCACAACCAGTACCTCGTGGGAACATTTAGATCTGAGCTTCTTCCCTCTGAACTTCTTTTCTACAATGGATTTTCCCCCAAATCATATGCTAAAAATAATTGTGTTTTTTTTAAAAGAATAATGGAATATTTAAGATGTATAATTTTAATAATATTATGTATATGACTATATAAATGTATATTAAAGTTTTAAAGTTGGCCATGTGGTTGACTATGGTCTGTGATAATGTTTATACTAAATGAAAGGTGATTGGTGAAAGGTTGGGCTATGCCATCCAGACGCTCTAGTTTACTTCCCAAACTGAGGGTCCATCTGTTCATGTGGCCAGTATGGAAAAGGCCCCGCCAATTGGAACAAAGTTTGGTCACATAGTTTTAGAAATAAGATAGGGACTAGGGTCACATGCTAGTTTGAAAGGTGTTTCCATGTTACAAATGAGGAGAATTTGGTCCAGGAAACTTAATTTCCCAGCTTTCTTTCCCCACATCAGTTTCATTCTTCAATAATTTTCCCACCCTTTTGAGATTAAAACCTGTCCGATGCTCTTGGAACAGAGAGGAAGCCGTTTGTAGACAGCTTTTGATTGAAAACTTCTTTTAGATCGATTTTAATGCATTTTCACTGTACTGTTTTGAGTGTTTATTATAAAACTTTTTTGTTTAGTAGCAATTCTTCCCGAAGAGACAGATATGAATATTTAACAACTGCAGCACTTTCGACTAGGAAGTATTCAAATCACTATGAAATAAATCAAAACGACTAAATAACAGCTCAAGAGGCTCTGAGCACTGCAGAGGCCAAGAGCCGGGCTCACCTGCTTCCCACGCCCAGCTGTGCTACCCAAAACGCACTCCTCTGTGGTACAACGTGCCAGGCGGGTCCTGGCGTCTGCAAGCGCAGTGGCATTTCGTTGAGTGAAATGCAACACGACAGAGTCACAGAAGAGTTAGTGATTCTTAGAATCTCATTTAGAAGGGGAAGAGAGACACAGAGAAAGCATTCTAAGAGTATGCACGTCCCTTTGACACCCCAGTCAACAGAAACCTCACCTTTTGATGAGTTTGATAGATTTGAAAGCTTCATCCATGTCTCCGACAGTGACGAAGAAACTGAAGTTGAGCATGGCGTCCCGGGTGGGCTTGTCGCAGTCCTCCAGCCCCACGAAGTCTCGCAGGGGCCTCCTGCCCACCACCTGGGGGATGCAGTGCTGCCCTGAATCCACCTGGTCATCTCTGTCTGCTTCTCCTGGCTGAATGACAAAAGGGCACTGCTTACTTGCAGTTCACATAAAACTAATGCCTACACTGAGACTCTTCTTTGAGATATGTTAGCTATGGGGGTCCCTCTGGAGATAGAAGCAAACACTTAGCAAGAGGCTCTGCCAAATGCAGTGAAGTTATCAGAGGCTCTGTCCTCATTTGAAGTTATCAAAGCTTTTGGCTATGGTTTCAGACAGCGGATAAGCAAAGGCTGTCCATGCATAGGAACCCATTTTCCAGCCTCTGACTTCCTAACCAACTTTTCAGCAGTTATAAACTGGCTGCAAAAATCCTCACCTCCCAGGTTTGTTTCGTAAACTAGAAGGAGTTTTTACTATCAAGTCAGACCCATGCACATATGCATAAGGTCTTAAAATGATGTAATGCCAGCACAATTTCAAGTGAAATCTTCCAAAATGACAACCTGGATTAGTGGACTGTGCGCCACTGGTTTTTCTCAGAAGAATCGTCGACCTGGGGCAGAGCTTCCTCAACATGTGCGTGGAGAGGAAGAGCAGAGTCTGGTCCAAATACAAGCACGAATTAACAGTGTGCTGCTTAAGGCCATTTTATATCCAACACCTTGAAATACACCTACAGAGGGGACTGGTGTCCTCAAATGTCAGCTTCCTTCCTGCCTGCCGGGTGCCTGCCTGCTCTCCTCTGGGCTGGAGCCCACACATACCACCCTGTCTTCTGCATCGTCTGCTTCTTCCTCTCTGCAGGCTCCATTCCTCCGGAGTACACATGTGCTCCCCCGTGTAAAGGGAGATCATGATCCACCCTCTTGGGATGGGTAGCCTCCCCTGCACTGGCTAGCCTCCACCACTGGCCTCCAGCTCAATTCCCAGCAGCTCGTCCATATCACTGCTGCTTCTCAGGTTCAACTGAGGATCCCAACTTCAGGGGCTGCTTGACTGGGGCCTTGAGACACTAGCAGGATGTGTCAGACCCAGGTGTGGAAGGCAAGAGCCTTCCTGGCACAAAGTAGAGCATAAGCAAAAGCCCTGAGTCAGCCCACAGTCCATGGCAGCTTAAATTCAAGGTTTATGGCCGTGTGTAGGCTGCGTCACATGAGCAGGAGGCTAAAGTTTGGACTGATTTTGTGCTGAGTGGCAAACCTTCAGACACGTGCATGCGGAATAGCGACCAGGGCACTGC
>NW_011889084.1:1976060-1988000 GCF_000151845.1 Pteropus vampyrus
CCCCTGCACTGGCTAGCCTCCACCACTGGCCTCCAGCTCAATTCCCAGCAGCTCGTCCATATCACTGCTGCTTCTCAGGTTCAACTGAGGATCCCAACTTCAGGGGCTGCTTGACTGGGGCCTTGAGACACTAGCAGGATGTGTCAGACCCAGGTGTGGAAGGCAAGAGCCTTCCTGGCACAAAGTAGAGCATAAGCAAAAGCCCTGAGTCAGCCCACAGTCCATGGCAGCTTAAATTCAAGGTTTATGGCCGTGTGTAGGCTGCGTCACATGAGCAGGAGGCTAAAGTTTGGACTGATTTTGTGCTGAGTGGCAAACCTTCAGACACGTGCATGCGGAATAGCGACCAGGGCACTGCCGCCTATTGTGGTTTAACAGTCACCTGGCAGTCACCTGACATCCATCAGCCTTGCTGTGCTCTAGTCAGAGTCCTGCTTCTGCGAGCACATGTGGGACTTCTTACAGAAACATGAGTGCGTGTGGGTCCTGCTTTACTTGCCATCTGCCCCAGCACCTGCCAACTGCTCTCATCATAGCTCTTCGAGGGAGGGACTGAGGCGCTAGCCCCAGTCACATGCAGGAGTTGGGGACTCAGGGCAGTCGACTCTCATCTGTAGCCTCCTGTGTGTGAATGGGAACTGCTAGGATGTGGCTGAGGGACATGAAGACAGGTCAGTAATCAGAAAAAGGGCAGCTTTTAAAGAAACGATGCTTATGGCCATTCATCATAAGCACCTTAGTGTCAAATTAAAAAGACTTCCGACATTGCAAATGCGGGCAAACAAACTATTTCCTGTACTACAAACATCAGGTGACAGCCTGTTTGTGCCATACGTCTCACCAAGATGAGAGCTCTGCAGAGTGACGTGGGCATGCTGCTCCCATAAGGAGCCGACACTGCGAGCGTCCTTGATAAACCTGGTTAAAGAGGACGCAAGTGAAGCAGCGAGCACTGTCGCTCTAGCAGCTACGGCTTAAAGGAAAAAAAGATCTTGAGAAAACTGCAGAGTTAAGGTGACAGGAGAAATGGGGAGTCGTCTTACACTGTATCACACGTGTCTCCTCACTGGAGGGTGGGCACAGGGGAAGAGAAACAAGGGAGAGAAAGGCTGCCTGAGTGTGTGGGAGAAACCAAAGTCCAGTCTGTGAGAATAATGGGGGAAAACTCAATAGAAAGAAGTTAAATGTCTCTCCCAACCTTCTGGGTTCTCGAATCAAAGAGAAATGAAAATGCCTAAGGAGCATTAAATAAGAATGAAATTCAGGAAAACACCAGTCTGGGAGAACTAATCTATTTTAAATAAGGGAAGGAAAAAAATGGAATTTTGAGTCACATGAGCCCGTTCCCAAGCTTCACAAAGATAATTCCATTTAACACAAGTAAAAGTCAGTTCCTATGCTATTCATTGTGCCATGTGACACTGTTTTATGTGGCGAGCTTAGGGACGTGGGAACCGAGTGCACCCAGATCCATTGTTTCGAACACGCACACCGTGACATGTGCAGATTGAGCAGAGCCTCAGGACCACACACCCACACACAACTTGTCACATAACGTTCACAGATCAAGGGGCTGTGCTGCCGAAGAGACCAAGTCCCAGGGAAGGCAACTAACTCATCCAAAGTAACCTTGCTGGGCGTGCGCATGTGTCTGCTTAACCATTCTCTCACAAACTTAACTTTATGTATGTAACTTGCACACACGTAGGTAAGTACAGAAACTTCTTGAAAGGCCACATGCTAATCTGTTCGCAGCAACCAACTCTGGGGGCTGGGACCATGGAGATTTGCATCATCTTTGATCTTTATAGCTTCTAAATTTTCTACAGTGGATATAGGAATATATAATTTTTAAAAAGAAGCTTGAATTTAAAAAAGAAGACAGGAAAGCTGTAGGGTGTGGGGCCTTCAGGGAAAATGCTGGGAGGATACCTGAGTGACACCAGGACCCTCTTCCTCAGCACAACGCTGTCTGTCTTGAGAGCAAAGCCACGTCTCGTGAGTCTCCTAACATGGGAGATCCCACATTTGCTGGAATTTCAGGGGATATATTAGAGCTGATGTTTTGCCTTGTTTAATGAGTGATGAGCTAAGGCACCTGACTCCAGTGCCTGGGAAACCCTAGCCCTGCCAAGGAGGGGGCCCCAAGAACACCACCTGGCGCCTGTGGGGTTCATACCTTTCTGGTGAAGTAATAATGGGGCACTTCCATTCCCAGAAGAGACTGATAGGTGGGAGGCCGGTGGAAGCTGTCTTGAAGCAAGAAGCCATGCTCTTCAGAAATAAAGAAGGACAGAATCAACACGTCCACCTGGAAGAGAGGGGAAAATATTGTTCTGGTTTTAGTTTGGCAATATACTTTTCTATTTTGCATCTAATTCCCATTTCCATTGCTGGGGTATTTACATAAAACACAGAGAAAACAGAGGACGAGCACACTGACACAGATAATCCGCTCTCCTCCTGGGTATATGGCAAGCATGCCAGTCTCCGCTGCCATCTGCTGCACTTTGGAAAAACTGACGCATCTTCTGGAAGGATGCGCATCATCGAGTTTGAGAGCGGCTAGGCCCTTCTCACTGACTGATTTCCTTGTAGCAAAGACTAATCGTTCCCACCCAGTTGGTGAATGAAACTCAGAAGAGCTCTAGTGTTTCAAAAGACACACCCTTCAGTTTTTTTCACTCTGATTTAAAAACCACCCAGAGCAAAGACAACAAAAAGATTCTTGCTTCTGCTTTTGAGGAACAGGAAATACAAGGGAAGAGGTGAGGGACTCCATAGGACCCTGTTCTGTGGGACACAGAACAGCAACATCGGGCTGTAACCCCTTCTGAACAGGAAATCAATAGGTTGAGGGGTGCCAGAGCCTTCCCTTGCTGTATGAATTATTACAATTCCTCATCATCTTCATAAAAGACCAAAAGAGCTATCTGATCAAACTGCCAAGAAGTGCCCTTCACACGCACGCTCCCTCATCTTTCACTCATTATCAATTTGCACATTCTTATGACTTGTCTGGACTTGTCACCAGGCCCTCTATCTTGAAGAAAATTCCTCTGGCAATGTCTCTGCTTCTCTCAATCGAATGACAGAGACACCACCTCAATACATTTTACCACTTAAGTGTTTTAGAACCAAGGACTGGATTTGCTTTTGAGTCTCAGGGTACGGACATTGATTATCGATCATCTCTGGAGGTCAAAACTCTTACCATCCTGGAAGGGAAATTCCTTTGGCAGGAGATAAGCCTCCTAAAGTTAGAGGCTGCTATCTTTTGCTGACTTACTGAGGACCCTACTTATAAATTCTTCTGGAACAAGGTGGGTCAGGGAAAAGCACGGCAGACCACCAGGCTTTCCCAGGGAATGCTGGATATCCCACAAGACACAAGACTTGGAAAGGGTCAAGGTCCTGGCCCCTGGGATGGGGGGATGGGGCCCTAAGAGTCATCAGTGTAGGGGAGGGAGGGCCCACAGAGCTCAACGAGTGGAGTGGCAAGAGCAGAGGGCAGTGACTGAGGCAAGGAGGCCACTTCGGTGGGAATCGGCCTTGTCTGAAGGTCATGGCAGTTTGTGAAGTGAATGAAGAGTCAGCAGACTGCCTCGCCTCGGTGACCTAGTCACAGGACGTGTTAGCTCCAGGGGGTTAATTTATATTAACTGTTTCAATAAAGAGTTCTGCCCTAGAGAGAAAATAACATGTGCTAGCTGGGATAAAGAACAAAGTATGACACTGAGTCAGACCAGAGAGGACGGGGCCAGCCCCTGGCACACACCCAGAGGGGAGAGATGTAGCAGGCATCCTAGAGGGGAATGCTCTGCTGCATGTGAATGAATTTCCCTGTAACTTTCCCATAAACCTCATAACCAAGATTGTGAGCCCACGCTGTCTAAAGCCCCCACAAGTCTAAACGCAAACACGGCCATGTAGTACCTTGGGGCCAGCGCTGTCCTCGGTGTGGGCCTTCCTGTCTGTGGGCTGCTGGTGGGCTCCCATTACCTCAGGAACAGCTTCACACACGAACAGCCTAGGCTCGCTTTGATCCCAGAAGTGGCTCACAGGAACAAGATTTGCTAGCCTCTCGTCCAGAAAGGCATGGTTCCTGAAAAAGAGACCCATCCAGAACGCTGGGAGAGCATTCTTGCCCTCAGCCTCCAGAAACACCTTCAGGCCAATCTCCGATCAGCGTCAGCAGGCCACACACATCTGAGTCCCAGGCTGCCCAGCTTGGAAGCACCTTCGCACGCCATGTTGCTATGCAGCCTGCCTGATTATACTCTTGCAGATTAAAAAAACTGGTGGAAAGAGTCCCAGTGGAGTGTAGCTGGAGAGACAGACAATGAGGCTTTGGCTCTAGAGGTCCTGAGGAGGGTCTCTTTTGCAGGCTCCAAAGTCCAGGACCAGCAGGTGGACCTTGAGGCAGAAGCGTACTCCCTGTTGGGCTTGGGTTCCAGTCCCAGCTGTGTGATGTGGTGCATTTACCCCTGGCCCCTCCCACCTCTAAATCTCCATGTGTTATGTGTCCAGAACAAGAAGAAGAGCTTTAGGGAGACAAAATGGGTTGGGTGGCAAAAAATGGATCAGACCCTAAAAGAAGGATGGCGCTTGATGGAAGACAGTGAGCCACACCCTACTGCCACCTGGAGGAGTGTGACAAGTCAGGGATGGGCTCCATGTGCCTGTGCAGGTGCTATGCAGAGCACAGAGACCTGACCCTACAGGAAACCAGTGGCCCTCTCAGATGTCGCAGCTCCAGGACCGAGCAAAAAGCAGGGCAGGTAGACAAGCACAGTGGTATAGATGAAAGCATTTATGGGAACTTATGGAGCACCAGTGATCTCTTGGGACTAGTCTGGTGAGTAGTGCAAGTGGACACCAGGACAGGGCTCAGAGGCTCCTGCAGCTCCTGGGAGGGAAGCACGGATGACAGGCAGAAAGTCGAAGGGAAAGTGTGACTCAGAAGCATTTCAAAACAAGAACACTGGGGATTACAGTTATGGAGAGTAGGGTTAAAGGAAAGGTTAGTTCTGAGGTTTTAGATGAGGTGACCCAGAAAAAAATGGTATTATGGACAAGAACAGGGTCTCTAGGGAGTGATTTGGGGTCTATTTTTGAGGTGATGGCAAGGAATTCTAGGGACATCTGGAGATGGAGAAGTGGAGCCGAACTTGGTAAGAAGAGAAGATGAGTGTGTTTGGGTGGGGCCACCAGCAGGTGCGAGTTTAAGCCGCCAGGTGAAAGAAGGTTCCAGAAAGAGATTCTGAGGAGAGAGGCGGGAACATGCAGGGCAGGCTAGACAGGGGAAGGAGGGAGATGTGACAGGAGCAAAAGGAACAGGGTGGCCAGAGAAAAGCACTGGCTCAATCATCCCTGAATCATCAGCCTGTGGGCTTCTCACCTCTGCACTTGCTTTCACAGCTTATACACAGGTCTGGAACATCAGCCACTCTGCTGCTCTAATGACAGGGGCCAGTATAAGCACTTAAATTCTATTATTTTCTTAGTAGTAGAAGGAACTACAAATATATGTTACATAAACTCCCTGAAGAAAGACAATTATTTTTTCTAGAAGTACATTCTTTACAAGGCGCACACCCTCCCTAACATCAGAGATGTCGATGGGTCTGATGTTCACTGAGTTTCTATCCTGTGATTTGGGGCCATTTCTGTAGATATCTCATTCATAGCCCTTTCAGAAGCTAATTCTAGAATCCTAGATCTAGAAAATAACAGATTAAAGACCCAAATCTATCCCAACTGTCTGTGTGTTTCTGCTTTATGTTTTATCTTCACTGTGAGTAATTGCTGGGGTCTTTTGAAGTTTAAAGTATAACTTAGCGAAACCTGCTTAGAAGGTGACAAGTAACTGAGTGTCATTTTCAACATTGTTTCAACAAAATCATCCCAAACCACAATCTTACTTCTTAGTTTCCTGCCCATTAAAGGTCAATGTCTCTCGCCAATCAATTTGTCCTGTCTTGAAGTCAAAGGTGGTCACGGTGTCCATTTCCACATCATAGAAGCAGATTTTTGAATCAGGGCTGTTGTCAGCCTAAGGGAAGAGAAAACCGAAGTTTATGGTGACCACACGTCTAAGAAAAACACGTCCTGGTGCCAATGACCCACCAGCCACTGTGGCCAGCACAATTCCATGATTCAGAATTTGAACGTCAATTTACCTTCATCTCACTAAATGGTTGCTGAATTGCTACTTTATAATATCAGAGAATTGAAAACGAACCCTAAAAAAGGGTTCGATGACAGCTGTCCAGCTGTTCTCGATACTGACTTGAGTGCGATGTCATCTTGGCTGAGGTGGATTAACCATGGGAACAAGAAGGAATCTGGATTCTGATAAACCGAGTCCGATTCAGCTGCGCGGGGGGTGGTTTGGGTGTCTGAGAAACTGTTCTGCAGCCACATTGAAGGAATGAGGCTGCTCTCCCTCTGGGAATCTTCTCCCAAGTGCTCCGGGTTCTCAATTCTCCATCCTGCCTGTGCTCCACTCTCTCCACTCCCTACAGACATTCTCTTTTATTTGGTCAACCCCATGGGATTCTCTCGTTTGTTCTTCCTGAGTCCTGGCCACTCTGCCATCGCAGTCAGGGCTGTGAGCAGGGATCTCAGCCACAGCACAGCCGGCTGTGTCCTTGGACAAGGAACTTATCTCAGTCTCCTCACTTGTCAAACAGGAAGTGTTAGGTGCAAGATGCCACAGCTACTATTGTGAACGCTATCATCATTGCTTATCATCTCTTCTTTCTTCTTGATCCTCACTCAGGAGAAGTATGCGCGTGCGCGCGCGCGCACACACACACACACACACACACACACACACACACACACACAAAAGTAAGAAAAGGGAACTGGCTTGGTTGGAGGGGCAACAAGTGCCAAGAACTTAGGAAGACTGTTAAAAGCTTTATTCTAGGAAAATAGTAAATGAGATACAAGTACTTTAGAAAAGGTAATAAAATGAAAACGTGCCAAAATGTTAGACTAAAGGAGATACTGCAAGCTTAAAAGCAGTAGAAGAAATCACAAAATCATCAACAGATTTGACTGCAGAAAAATATAAGCTTTAGTTATCACTAGTACATAGCAAAATGAAAAACGAATGACAAACTGGGAGCAACATCTACAACACACAGGATGGGCAAAGTTCCTCTCCTCAATTTTCAGCACTCAGTCTCTGTGGGAGCAAGGGCCTGCATCCATCTCAACCTGCCGCCTCCTCCTCCTCTCTCCCATCTTTCCTATCCAAAGCCTACTCTCCTCATCCCTGGGGACTGCATATGGGGGCAGGGGCTATTTTTCACTGTAGGCCCGCCCCCTTATGCTAACTGAACTTTTTCTTTTTTTGATTTTTACTTTTACAATGGGCAAGTATTCCCTGCTCTTGCTGCCCCTGCCCCCGACCTGTGCTCACCCATCTCCTCTCCCTGGACTTTCATACTTCCTTCTCTTCCGCCTCTTCTCATCAGTTAATCTCTCTCAACCTCATTTTGCTCTTCAGAATCAGGTCTCTGGAGTAAGTGGTCACTGCACTGTCCCCACTCCTCGCCCCATGGAAATGACCCTTCACAGGATCGCCGAGGCCCTCCCTACAGCCCGTGAACCCCATTTCTGTGTCCATGCACAGATATCCTGGCACTGCCCCACATACTGAACAAACAAGTGACCTGTGATCTCCTGGCATGTGGTCCTTGACTGCCCTTCCCCATCTCCTCAGCTGCCCCCACCTCCCTAGCCACGTCACTCCCTCAGCCTCCCCAGGTCCCATCTTGGTCCTCAGATTGGCAGCTGCTGCACTTTTCCTCTCGAGGACGCCTATCTCCAGCCAGACCTCACTTCTGAGACCCAGGATTGTGTTTTTTAACTGCCTACTTACTGCCTCTCAGATGCCTCAAACTCAGCACATTGAAACAGGACTCCCCACCATCCCTGCAAACGGCTCGGCTGCGAGGGTTAGAAACAACTTCTGCCCTTCCCTGCCTACACAGCCAGTCAACCCCCAACCCCTGAGGAGGGCTGCGAGGGCGCCAAGGGGACTTCTGCGCCCTGGGCTCCTTAATCCACCATGTACAAACATCTCTAAAAAGACACTACAACATCACGCTCCTGCCTCCACCTGTGTCAACGTCAGCCCTACGTGATAGCCCACTGACCATGCCAGCATTGGCTTCACCCCTCTGTGACACTGGACCCTCGGCAAGACCACGCTTCTGCTGGTGGACTCACTTTCTGGATGCCTCGACCGGGCTGCTCCCCCACTGCACCCTCACAGCTTGGCTCAACCATCAGCTCATGTGGGAGCCTCCTGACTCCCTGGATAGTGACTCGCTCTCCTAGCACTGATCTCCTGGCACTGTTACTCGCTTTCCTGGCACTGATCACTGTCCTCCCAGCTCTCACCGAGGTTGTAAAAATGTACTTGTTTGCCTCGTTGTTTGATCAATGTCTGTTCAACCACAGAAGGAGGGGCCGAGACCTCTTGTTTAACCGATCAGTTCGTACCTACAGTGCCCAGCAAAATATCTGGTATAAGAAAGGCAATCCGTAATCAACTCTTAAATGAACAAACAAGAGCACGAACAAATGAATGAAAACATGAACAAATACTAAAGGGTGGAAGGCACCACCCACCTGGAAGAGGGTGAACATGCCCTCCCTTCAGACCTGCCATGCAGTCGCCTACACCATGACATCGCTCCGTCTCTAAGCAAGAGGCTTAAAGGTGCCTTCAACAGTCCTGTTACTCCCTCGGGCCAGGCAAGAGAGTTCAGTTGAGCGATGAGAAGAGACAGAAAAGAAAAGAGGAGAGGGGGCTCTGTAAAGAAGAAACCACTGTTTTTGATGAAATAAGAAATGAAGAGAGGCGGGTAAAAACAGAAGCTGTGCAGATGGGGAGGACGAGAATGGCACCAGGTGGGAGAGGACACGGGTGGGAGTAGTAGGGAGAGGAGACCCTGGAGAGGGGACAAGAGGAAGAGGAAGGGGAGCGGGGGTAAAAAGAGCCACACAGAGTGGATGCAAAAGGCAGCCAGAAAGAATGACGATCCTTTGAGGGTAACTAGTGGAGATGGAAGGAGAGGGGCAGAGGCGGGACCCCTGCAGCGCCCACCTTGCTGAGGAGGATGCTGATCTTGTTGCCGTTGGCGTTACATCTAAGTGATGCAATGCCTCCCACTCCGGGGACCAGCTCAGCCAGGTTCTTGCAGCTGCAGTGCACCTTCGCCTCTCTGCAGGGAGAAGGACAAGGATCTCAGCACAAACCGAAGACTCGTTGTGCAGAGTAAAGACTTGCTTCTTGGAGTGACCCGAAACCCTTGTTCACAGAACCTCTGAGTTCCACCTGACGGCCTAGCTGCTCTCACCCCGGGGTTCCTTGTGCCCCTGGAAATGGGCCAGGCTCAGAATACAGGGGGAGTTTGTAAAGTTCTTAGGTTCTTAAGAGCAAATATGTATGATTCTCTTATTCCTCTTCTTCCTACACGAAGAACCTTATTAAAAACGCTGCTCTGGCCTTGCATTTCCCCTTGCAGCAGGTTTGTGATCTTTCCTTCCAGAAAGGGATCGCTTCATCACATTTCGTTATACTCGCATAGTTCTCCATCACATGGATGAACTAAAAAAGTCCTCTTCTATTTAGTTGGTTCTTGTTTGTCACTCATAGTTAACAATACTGGGTTTATAGTGGTAACTCGTCACTTTATTCACATTATTATTCATTTTTTCTCAATTCTTCCTTAACACACTCTTCCTGTCCCTGTATCCCACCAGGACCCACATGACATTTGGTCATCACGTCTCCTTAGGCTCCTCTCGGCTGGGACCATCTCGGACTCTCTTGTTTTTGATGCCTCAAGAGTTTTGAGGAGGAATTGTTAGCTGTTCTATAGAGCAGGGGTCCCCAACTCCTGGGCCGTGGACCAGTACTTGTCTGTGGCTTGTTAGGAACTGGGCTGCACAGCAGGAGGTGAGCAGCAGGTGAATGAGCAAAGCTTCATCTGTATTTGCAGCTGCTCCCCAGCACTGGCATCACCACTTCAGCTCCATCTCAGATCATGAGGCATTAGATTTTCATAGGAGCACCAGTCCCTTGTGCCAAAAAGGGTGGGGACCGCTGCTATAGAGTGTCCCCGCACTGGGATGTGTCTGATATTTTTCTCATAATTAGACTGGGGTGTGGGTTTGAGGCGAAGAGCCCAGAGATACAGTGCCATTATGATCATATCAAGGGTCGTGTCATTGACATGACTCATCTCTGTGATGTGGACCCTGGTCTCTCCTGTCCAAAGTTGTGTCTATAAAGTTACTCATTTTCCCCCTCCCCATACTGTCCCCTTTGGAAGGATGTCGCTAGTGCAGCCCACACTCATGGAACAAGGAGTTATGCTTCTCTCCATAAGGGAGGAGAATCTACATAAATTATTTATAATTCTTCTGTATAGGAAATTTGTCTCCTCTCCTCTACTTATTAACTTACTCAATCACTTACTTATATCAGTATGAACTCATATTTATTTTCTACTTTGGATTATAACATAATGCTATTTTATTTTGCTGCTCAAATTGTTCCAGTTTTGGCCACTGGGAGCTCTTCTAGCTGGCTCCTATGTCCCTTTAACAAATCCCATAGCTGTATTTTTTTAAAGCACATTCTAACTTTCTTGCACATAAGATGCTCTAGGCTTATCTTGTACATTTCCTAGAACAGCCATTTCTCCAAGGACCTTGGTGTGGAAGTACTGTTAGAAACCCCGGTCTGGTGTGCTCGTTGCTCTTGGGGCGTCCTTACCCCAAGGCCCTCGGCTGACAGAACAAGGTAATGTGTGTGCTCTAACTGGTGTGTAGACTTATCTATAAATATTTTCATATGTATCCATCTGTATCTATATTAAGATAAACATGACTTTGAACTCATGTCTCCAGCTCTAATCCATCACCACAGGGATCACTCTCATCTCCTCCTGCTTGTCTGCAACCTCCCACCCCAACAGTGAGGACCTGGCTCCACCACCCTCTGTCCATTCACTTCACTGTTCACTTTCAGTGTACCTATCAGATTGTCACCCTGTACCCCTGTGGGAATTAACTTTGTCAACTGTAACGCCACGCTGTGTGCAGTCCCTGTGCCTTTAGTCTTACAGTTGCTACTCATTCCCAGAGTGGCTTGGGTCAGCCATACCCTCTCCAGGGAGCTCGTTTCACACATTTGTAATGAAGGTAGGTTGTTTTGTAACCTTCTGTATTCCATTCTGTGATCCACAATTGAAGAGATTTTTTAAAAATTTGCACACACTAAGGCTCACTTTGTGTTATGAAGTTACATGGTTTTTGACAAACACACAGCGTTGCGTATCTATCACACAGGAAAGTTTCAACACCCTAGGAAATCCCCCAAGCATCCTCTGTTCAACCCCCTTCTTCCTCCCCTGTGCTGCTCCTTTCTCCATCACGCAAAGATTAAGAATTTAAGTGACAGTATACGGTGTTTCAAAAAATTAAGTGGCATGTTAATGTTGAAATGAGGACATAGTTTTTTAGCTGCTATCCATTTTCTACCTACCACATTATCTCCTAATTTTTCAAATGTAACATCTTCATTTGGACAAAAATTATACCTTCGGGACAGATCAAAGCTTTTAAAGTGAGCCAAGTCTGTCCCTACAACCAGGAAATTTCCACAGATGTCAAAGAAGCATGGGTTCCCCTCTGTCTCAGAGAATAGCAAGAGCTGCTTCACAGTCCCCTGAGGAAAAGGAAAAGACAAGAAATTCAGAAAAGCAGCTTGTATAGCATTTCACTTTGTGACATAGCATTTTTCACAGAGAAACGCATATGCTTCACTCCTGCATCCAGTCAGTGGCCCAGTGGCAACCAGTACTCTAGTGGATTTTAACACAACACAGGGAGGATGGGGCCCTGCCCTCA
>NW_011889084.1:1988050-2009947 GCF_000151845.1 Pteropus vampyrus
TTATGCTTCTCTCCATAAGGGAGGAGAATCTACATAAATTATTTATAATTCTTCTGTATAGGAAATTTGTCTCCTCTCCTCTACTTATTAACTTACTCAATCACTTACTTATATCAGTATGAACTCATATTTATTTTCTACTTTGGATTATAACATAATGCTATTTTATTTTGCTGCTCAAATTGTTCCAGTTTTGGCCACTGGGAGCTCTTCTAGCTGGCTCCTATGTCCCTTTAACAAATCCCATAGCTGTATTTTTTTAAAGCACATTCTAACTTTCTTGCACATAAGATGCTCTAGGCTTATCTTGTACATTTCCTAGAACAGCCATTTCTCCAAGGACCTTGGTGTGGAAGTACTGTTAGAAACCCCGGTCTGGTGTGCTCGTTGCTCTTGGGGCGTCCTTACCCCAAGGCCCTCGGCTGACAGAACAAGGTAATGTGTGTGCTCTAACTGGTGTGTAGACTTATCTATAAATATTTTCATATGTATCCATCTGTATCTATATTAAGATAAACATGACTTTGAACTCATGTCTCCAGCTCTAATCCATCACCACAGGGATCACTCTCATCTCCTCCTGCTTGTCTGCAACCTCCCACCCCAACAGTGAGGACCTGGCTCCACCACCCTCTGTCCATTCACTTCACTGTTCACTTTCAGTGTACCTATCAGATTGTCACCCTGTACCCCTGTGGGAATTAACTTTGTCAACTGTAACGCCACGCTGTGTGCAGTCCCTGTGCCTTTAGTCTTACAGTTGCTACTCATTCCCAGAGTGGCTTGGGTCAGCCATACCCTCTCCAGGGAGCTCGTTTCACACATTTGTAATGAAGGTAGGTTGTTTTGTAACCTTCTGTATTCCATTCTGTGATCCACAATTGAAGAGATTTTTTAAAAATTTGCACACACTAAGGCTCACTTTGTGTTATGAAGTTACATGGTTTTTGACAAACACACAGCGTTGCGTATCTATCACACAGGAAAGTTTCAACACCCTAGGAAATCCCCCAAGCATCCTCTGTTCAACCCCCTTCTTCCTCCCCTGTGCTGCTCCTTTCTCCATCACGCAAAGATTAAGAATTTAAGTGACAGTATACGGTGTTTCAAAAAATTAAGTGGCATGTTAATGTTGAAATGAGGACATAGTTTTTTAGCTGCTATCCATTTTCTACCTACCACATTATCTCCTAATTTTTCAAATGTAACATCTTCATTTGGACAAAAATTATACCTTCGGGACAGATCAAAGCTTTTAAAGTGAGCCAAGTCTGTCCCTACAACCAGGAAATTTCCACAGATGTCAAAGAAGCATGGGTTCCCCTCTGTCTCAGAGAATAGCAAGAGCTGCTTCACAGTCCCCTGAGGAAAAGGAAAAGACAAGAAATTCAGAAAAGCAGCTTGTATAGCATTTCACTTTGTGACATAGCATTTTTCACAGAGAAACGCATATGCTTCACTCCTGCATCCAGTCAGTGGCCCAGTGGCAACCAGTACTCTAGTGGATTTTAACACAACACAGGGAGGATGGGGCCCTGCCCTCACGGACCCCTCATGCTTATGGTCCTGAGGGGGAGACAGACAGCAACAATGTCAATAGGAAATCCACATGTAACCTCAACCCCAGAAAGTGACAGAGAGGTGACAGATAGGATGCTAAAAGAGAAAAGTGCCACGGGAACTGAGATAGTCAATTCCACCTGCTTGGGCTGATCCAGGAGGCCATGTCTGCAGAGGTCTTAGTTAAAGCCCCTGCTAATATTATATTGCTCGTGCCATGTAAGTGGTCACCCTTGGGTGGGGCGCTCAGTGAGCAAACGGGGATGGTAGTTACATCACGGGTATGTTCCATTTGTGAAAATGCACTGAGCCACATGAATGCTAACTTGTGACACATCTGCTTTCCTGTCTGTATATCATACTTCCATAAAATGTTTGAAAAATAAGCTTTATCTAGGGGCAATATTTAAACTGAGATTGAGGAGAAGGAGCCAACTACCTAGAAAGCCATGGGCCAGCATTCCAGGAAGACGAGGCCACAAGTACTGGGGCAGGAAGGAGCTGCTCCTGGTCTAGGAACCTTGAGGCCCTTGCAGCAGGAGGGAACGTGCCACAGTGAGAAGGGTGGATAGGAGAGCAGAGGCCATGTGGGGTGGCATTGGCGCAGGAAGAGTCAGGTAAAGAGGTAAAGGGTCAGATTTTGTTCAAAGTGAAGCTGGAAGACGCTGGAGGGTTTTGAACCAAAAAGTGATTTCATAACAATTATATTAAAAAATTTAAATGTCATTTAATTTAAAGTATCATTAAGTGACATTTAAAAAATGTTACTCTTGGTGACAGACAGAGGGGAGGGGGGCTGGGATAAGGGTTATAGAAGTACAAATTAGTAGCTGATAGTTGGTCATGGGGATGGGGAACATGACAAAGGGAATTAATGCAGTTAGCATTAATACGACAGCTAGATGGAAGGCCAGGGGAGGGAGGGAGCAATTGGGGGGACCAATTTATGAACTACATAGATGTCTAACCAATGTACTATATACTTGAAACTAATTTAAATAAAAAAAATTTAAAAATTTTTAAAAAGTTACTCTTAAAACATAAAATAAAATAAAAAATGTTACTCTTATGTTAATAGCACTTTGAAAAGAGTGAGCCACAGTTAAGCCTGAGCAAAGCTTAGGCTTTGCAGCTTAGGCTTGTACATGACTGACACTACTCCTCTGAGTTAAGAGAGGCTTCTGGCTCAATTCGACCCGTGTTTAGTGAATACCTGCACCCCACATGGCACTGGGTCGGAAGCAGAGCACCCCAACAGTGAGCCGTATGTCCCCGGGAACTTGAAATGAGGGCGGTGAGTCAGATGAGCACAGCTGAGGAGGTATAGTTCCAGCGCACAGGGGAGCGAGGAGGCAGGCTGCACGACAAGGAGGGTTCCAACAGAACTTAATGGGCTCGTGATACTAAACAGAGACACTGAGAGCAAGTGAGGAAGCAGGAACCTGAGCAACCTGTCTGAGAAACTCAGCGTGGGGGAATGAATGGCTAGGAGACATGAGAGGAGGAATTTCAAATTGAGGAATCTGATTTTCATTTTGATGCACCTAGCAGGAGCTTAATAAATGCTTGTGGAATGTACAAACATCTGGTTGAACACAGGATTAAAAGATGAGTCACAGGAGATCGCTAACTGGGCCAAGGACTCTTTACGCGCTGGGTCTTCAACTACTATCTTTACATCAATGCATTCCAAATTCCCAAATTTATTGCTTTACGGCACTGATCCCACTCCTGACCTAAAGAACCTGTATTTCTAACTAGCTCTCGGACTTCTCTGAAGGGTGTTCAAGGCACCTCAAACTCATACCTTGTTCCCCCAAAGATGTGCTGCTTCTGTAGTTTCCATCTTAAGGTACCATGATTCATTCAGACTCCCAAACTAGAAAACTCAGAATACCCTCGATTCCTCCGTCTATGGCCACCCACAATCCAACTGCTCACCGCCCCCCCACCCCCACCCCCACAACTACTGACTCATTCCGCCCTCTACTCTGGCCTCAGGCTCCCAGCCAACTGCCTGGCTCCAGGCCCTCAGACCTCTCACCTGTGGCATCTCTTATCTGATTGCACTGTTTGCCAGTTCCCTTAGTCTCTCCCACTACACCCACCCAGAAGTTATCTTCTAGGAGAAAAGAGCATTAACCCAAGAAAAAAAAACAAGCTGAACCGGTCCTCCCGCCGCATTCCCCACTTCTCGGCTGTTCCCTTGGCTTCAGCTTCTCCAGTGTCAGTCAGACCCCAGCCCCATTCTCAGCTCCAGCCTCTGCATAAAGAAGCCCTCCCCGGGGTGCCTGTCACTACTCTTCACCCTGGGCCACTCACTGCACAAAACAGCATAAAGCACTGGGAACCAATGGGGCTCAACATTCCCACCTAGAAGATCCCATTAGAGAACTGGAAGGTATATAATGGCGGTCCAGTATGGTCTCACCGTGGACACAAACAAGCAAAAACAACTGTAGTTTGTGTATCTACATCTGCACCAGCAGGGAGAAAGGTATGGAGAGACACACTCCAGACTTTCAAAAGGGGGTGGAAAGTTACTAACCTTTTTCTTAAACATGCTGGCAAGATATTAGTCACAATGGACACACATTCCTTTTAGTTAAAAAATTAACAACAAAAAAGACCCAACTCCATGCCATCTGTTGTGAGATGCCCTCCAAGCTAAGCAGGCGAGGCTCCTTAGTTGACTCCATGTATCCCACTAGACCACTTGCCCCTTCCTAGCAAGCCATTGGTCCTTTCCCAGTATGCTTTTCACTCTTTCCTAGCAGGCTGTTCTCCCTTTCCCATTAAGCCCTTGCTTTTTCCCACTATGCTAACAGCCCCTTCTCAGTAGTCTGTTCGCTCTCCAGCACCCCCCAGGTCACCTCTCTGCTGACACAGCTGCCCAGCTGCCCCCTTCATCTGTGTTAAGTACACGACCCCTCCCTGCCTAAGCTTTATGTCCACGGCAGATGACCCCTACACAACTGTCAGTGCAAGAAAGGTGACCTTTCTTTGCACGAGATGCCCCGCTGGGCCCTAACCTCCTCTCCTCCAGCCTCTCTGCCTCCGCTCTGACCTTGAACAGGCAGAAGGTCTCACAGGGGCCAGAAGTATCCTCAGTCTGCACTTTTCCCTAGAAGGGCAAGTGGGGCTGTGGGCTGCTTCTCCCGCATCATTAGGTCTCTACTCCAATTCCTCCCCCGTGGTCCTTTCCATCCTCCTCTTGCTTTAGTGTGCTCTTTTATCTCCTTTACCATCTGAACCCCACTGGAATGTAGTACTCCATGGAAGCTCCTTCAGGAACTGCTGAATGAAGGAGTGGATGAGGAGCGTGAGAGGTCCAAGGATATGGATGTGGCAGCCTTAGTAATCAAACACTGGATCCCTAGAAAGAACTCAGAGCTGGACAAAGTAGTTGTACTGAAAGCTAACACCAGGGCCAGGATAGGTATTCTTGACCTTGATAGAAAACGCTGTTGCATGTGCTGCGTTGAATGGTGGCCACCAAAAGATGTGTCTACCTGGAATCTATGAATGCGACATTATTTGGAAAAAGGGTCTTTGCAGATGTAAGTTAAAGATCTCAAAAGGAGACCATTCTGGATCAGGCTGGGCCGTAAATCCAAGGACAAATGACCTTATAAGACACAGAAGAGAAGACAAAGACGCAGGGAGAAGGCCATGAAGGCAGAGAATGGAGTGATGTGTCTATACGCCAGCAGCCACCAGAAGCTGGAAGAGGCATGGGACAAACTCTCCCTCAGAGCCTCAGAGGGAGCCGACCCTGCCCACACCTGGAGTTTGGACTTCTGGCCTCCTGAACTGTAAGAAAATATATTTCTATTGCTTTAAGTCACTCAGTTTGTGGTAATTTGTTATGACAGGCTCAGGCAACTAATACACCACATTAGCCCCTGGGCTCCAGCAAGAGTGTATGGGATGCAGATAGGCAATGGTTTCTTTATACCACCAGAAGGGAACAGAATAGTCCGTTAGAGGCCTGTCATCTTGAAGGCCTGCATTGACTCCATCCTGGTCTCCCTCTCAGACACATGCAGGGAAAGGCTTGTCCAAAGGTACTATAACCTGAACTGATGGCTTCTCAGCCCTCGAGGTGCACAGCAAAGAGTTCCTCTCATTTCACAATCCCATGTACTCAGGGTCCAGTAATCTAGTCCTTTTCTCTGCAAAAGGCCTTTGCCCTGCCTCCTGGTTTCTGAAGTCACAACAGTCACAGATGAAGCAGCTATGCCAGAATCCATTTTTACAGCCAAGCTCCTGGTGAGGGGAATCCGACCCACTGGGTGAAGTCGATAAGCTGGTTCTGGCTCGATTTAGACGAAATTTTTAACGCTGCTCTTATTGTCTTTATCATCATAGTATACTTGCTCTAGAGCAGCAATTTACCTGCCAGGTTCGAACTTGAACTCGGTTTGGTTCCACTGTATAAACATTTTCTTCATGCATTGCTAACACTGGAGACTCACACAGGAAGGTACCTGAAATGAAAGATAACACGATGACAGTAGCAGCTAACCTTTTCATATTTCCTCAGAATTTAAAAAGCATTCTCACATATGTTCCCTAATTCATCTTTGCCATCACAACTGCTTTGTGAGGGGTGTGTTTTTTGCATCTTACAGATGAGGAAAGTGAGGCTCCAAGGCGCAGGGAACTGCCAAAGGCCATAGCTGCCAGTGACAGCTTGTGCAGGCTCTGGACCCGGTGTGCGGACTCAGTGCTGGGCTCCCCACCCTGCACCACTCACTAGTGGTGTCTCTTTTCTCCTATCTGGCAGCAGATGCTATCAGCGGCACAGCACCTCATGGCACAATTGTTTAAGCGAGCATCTGTTTATCTCAGGTGGAATTTCGGAGACCAGTCCCCACACGTCCTGGTCTCTGTCTTTAGACAGGAGATAATTACATACCAAAAAAAAAAACCCCCCAAAACCCAGAAAATATCTCGGCACCTGCTGTGCTGTCCTGTTGGGTAGATAAGAAGTTCATACTTGCCCTGGGGAGTCTACGCCAGAAGAGAGAAGATGTGAATTACCAGCACAATACCAGGCAGAGCAAGAAAAGTCTTATAAGAGAACTTTAGGCAACAAAGCATTAGAAGAAAAGAAAAAGAGGGAATAATATGAGGAGAGAGGTGAGAAATATCCCCAGGGAGGCATGAGGTATTCAAATGAACACGTGGTGGGTGTCATCCTTGGAACAGAGCAATGGCAGGTCCTCCTGTGAGGTGAGAAGGCCAAGGTCAGGATGGGCAAAGGTAAGAACTCAGCTGGCTGAGCAGCACCTGATGGTCACCATGCAGGCCGGAAGATGCTCCCCAAAGGCATCAGGTTCCAACCCCTGGCACCTGTGAATATGAGCTTATATGGACAAGATGTTAAGGTCTTGAGATGGGGAAAGTACCCTGGATCATCCAGGTGGGCCCTAAATGCAATCACTAGTGTCCTTATTAAAAAGGAGGTAGATTTCAGACAGAAACAATGTGACAATGGAGGCACAGACTGTAATGATGTGACCTTAAGCCAAGCATTACTAGCAGTCACCAAAAGCTGAAGAAGAAAGAAAGAAATTCTTCCCTAGAGCTCTGAAGGGAATATGGCCCTGTCGATGCCTTGATTTTGGCCCAGTAAAACTGATTTGGGACTTCAGACCTCTACAACTGTGAGAGAATACATTTTTGTTTAAGCTCCAGGAAATTCATATAGGCATGTACCAAAGAACAGAGGATAAAGGCAGCCCAGGGAAACAGAGAATTGGAGAGATATATGGGACGGAGGTGTTTTGAGAGTGGTGGAGCATCTCTGACAATCCATCTTGAAATTCTCAAAGGCTGGCCCTGGTCAAGATGCCATGGAGCTTACTGCTCTGCATGGTCTGGAACCAGTTCAAAAGTTGGATGTGTAGCAAATGCCCTCCCTGGAAAGCACTGCAGCCTTATTTTTGAGCTTTTATTGTCCTGCAGCCCGGGAAGGCTTGTTGGCCCAGACCTGGCTGCACTTCTCAACAACCATGACTAGATTGAACAGAGTGTGGCCCAGAGGGCCTGAGGGACCTTGGCAGCTCGGGGCCAAAGCTGTAGCACTGGCTCTGGAAACAAAGGTACAAGCATGAGAACTGACACGAGGGTCTTCCCATGGCCCTGTGCCAGCCCTCTGCTCACTGCACAGGCTCACCCCCCATCAGATGGTGAGAAAATAAAGCAGGGTGCTCTGAGTCCCCTCAGGTGTGGGGGAAAAGACGCCCACCTGCATTTCGTAATGTGGCTCCAGAAAGCTCAAAGATCACCACCTGTTTTCCATTCCAGACGGCGACAGCATCCTAAAAGGAATTATGGAAATTAATAAGCAATCTGCCATCTGGGTCGTTTGCCATTCTGAATGACCTTAACGACTGACCACGTCTTTTGTCTACATTGAAGAAAACCCCCAACCGACCCCACAGGTCACCCTCAGTCACCTTGGTGGCGAACACTCCACTGATGTGCATGTCTGTGCGTAGGCTGTGCGTCAACCCCGTGGACAGGAAGGACACACTGAGTAAGCTCGGGGAAACCTGCACCACAGCCACTTGCTGGTGGAAATGTGACGACATGGCCTGCTCGCTGAGGATCACCACAGAGCTGATGTTGTTCACTGCCAGAAGGTTCTTTCTGGAGCCCCACTTCATTCCCATTTGGGAGAGAAAGAAACAAAGTGTGAACAAAGCGGGAGAGATACAGTCAAGAAAACATTACACAATTTCCAAGCACTATTTCTTCTAGTTGTTAAAAAAATTATTTTAAAAAACGTATAAGTGTAAAATGTGTACTTTTTAGACAAAGTTTATGATACTGACATCCAGACTCGTGGTAGAGCAGGTATTTACCTATATGGCTGTTCTAGCTTGTGTCTGTTCTGACTAATTGCACATCTTCTAGAATTTACTTTTCTGATATTTATTTAAGAATGCTTAATTTTTAAAATGCATAGCAATTTACACAATGTATTAACTTATCCAGCTTTCCTCCAGTGATATGAAATGCCACTTTTTTTAACTTCAGAATTTCTTTTTTTCTTTAATTTTATTAATTTTGAGTATACAGTACCTTGGTTATATAATTTATAAAATGATCCCCCTAATTGTTCTTTCTCTCCTCTGGCTCTCCACCTAGCCAATACATTAATGCTAACTGCATTCTCTATGCCCACTCCCCATCCCCATGACCATCTTTATCAACTACTAGTTTGTACTTTTTTAACCCTTTGCCTCATTCTCCCCGCTGTCTATCACCAGATTGTCCTCTATATTTATGTCTGTTTTTGATTAGTTTGTTCTTTTTGTTCCTTAGATTCCGCATATATGAAATGCCACTTTCATAATTTTATATTAAACTTCCAAATCTATACAAATCTGTTTCTGGATTTCCTACCCATCCACTGATATATTTATTCATTCCAGATTAAGTGCTATTTTAATTGCCATGGTTTTGAGATATATTCTAGTATATTATACAGAAATGTTCTGATGTTATAAAATTTTTCTTGGCCATTTGCTTTCCCAGATGAGTTTAGAATTATTGTGTTGAATTCTCCCAGAAAAAAAGTCATTATTTTTACTGAATGTACATGTAATTTGTAGATTTATTTGGGAAGAAATGGCTCTTTTACAAGATTGAGGCTTCTCTTTGAAGAACACAATATATCTCACCATTTACTCAGTTTTTCTTTTATGTCCTTTAGGAGTTAGTGTGGCTTGTGCTATTATTTAAAATGGCATTTCTTTTCAATATGAGTGAAGGTACACGTGTTTTTCACATATTCTACTAACTGCTCTTCAGTAAATGATCTCTATCAGTTTTTCCATTAAAGTTCTTAATATTTTTCTTATAAATGTGAGTTTTCTTCATGTCCTTTATTCTAAGGTATCACTTAAGATAAGCCACGAATTCAAAATAATAGCTTTCTGTGTAAATATCTCTCCTCTTGCAAAAAAACAAAACAAAACAACACTTTAAATGTAAATATCAACTGGAAGAGCTGCACGTCAACTTCACATTAAAATAAAGAAAAGAATATGCATTGAGAATAGGAAAATATGGTGATTTAGAGTTCAACACTTCATACCCTTTAAAGTGAATATTTACCGAGCTTAGTTTTCCTTCAATTCTAGTCTTGTTCTCCATTGCCAAATTTGAAATAAGTTTTTATGTATTCAAACTTGTTAGTCTCTGCTTTTGCAACTGCTTTTATTACTTCGAAATAGAGAAAGTTGTATTTACAGATCTGATAATGTCATATTTTTAGCCAGTTGTTTTGTCCTAACTAAAATATTTGACTCATTCATCTAGAAACTATTTTTATATATGGCCTATGATGAGGACAGTAATTCCCAAAATTACTATAAGATATCCCTAAACTATTTGCTACATAAGTTTTCCTTTCCTGATTAGTATAGGATTGAGTAAATTTTAACTTTAAGGTTTACATAGAATAGATTGGAGCGACAACTTCCAGCACAGCAGGATGAGAAGTCCCGAGAACATTGCAGGCATAACTGATGAAAATTACGATAAAACAACCATCTAATTCTCTGGAAACTAGGCATAAGGCAAATGAAGAAGCACTTATTTAAGAAAGTACTAAATCTGGTAAGAACAGCAGAGTCTGTGGCACCTAAGTCACTCCACTGCCCCCCTCCTGCCCCTCGGTTCAGCATGACCAAAGCTCCACCTAGGCTGGTATGGCTACAAGATGGGGCTCCCTCTCCTTCAGCTCCCCCAGCTCCCCGTGGAGGGCTACAGCATGTCCCTGTGAGGGGCTAGCCTCCAGCATTTCTCCCCAGCTTCATGTTACAGAGGCCACTTCAAGGTGAGTAGAGAACTCAGATCCATCCATAAGAACAGAGCGCTCTGGAGCATTCCCCAAAGGAAGTCACTTCATTCGAACTGGAATGTGGGTAAGTTCAAGTCTAAGGACACTCTTGAGAACAGAGGAGGTTTTGGTGGTAAGCGTTTGGAGGAGGCTGGTAGCTTCATGACAGCAACAAGCTCAGCAGCAGGCCAGACAGTTTACCAGACAGAACCAGGGGGAAAAAGATACCTAAGAGGACCCCTCCTGGGTTAGAACAGACCTGACACAGAACTCAAAGACCAACTCTGCCCAAACTTAACTGGACCAGACTATAGAGCAATTGGTGCCCCAGGGTATTATAGAAAACAGATCAGGCAACTGGGGGGCCTAACGGAATCTGTAATACTAGACGGAGGCAAGAAGCTTATCAGAGATCAGGAAAAGGACAGTCAAGGAGAGCCCTCCTAAAACCATAGGTGTCCCAGCGTGACTGTGCACGTGCCCCAGGCTGGGCCCTCTGAGGAGCAATGTCAGAGGCTTCACACTGCAAGGGAACAAGACATCACTACAGTGGCCTACCCAGTCAGTCACTAAACAAATAGATAAGCAAACAACAGCAACAAGCCCTGGAGGTGAGTGGGGCAGGAGGGTCGGTATCCCAGAGTTGACACAATATTTTAACTAAAATGTCTAGTATGCAACAAAAAATAAAGTGCCATGCAAAGCAGAATACAACTCACACACAGAGAAAAAAAGCAGGCAACAGAAACTGCCCCAAAAGGGCCCAGATATTGGACTTAACAAAGACTCCGAAGTAGCCACCATAAACGTATTCAAAGACCTAAAAGAAAACAGGCTCAAAGAAGTAAAGGAAGGTGTGATACAATGTCTCACCAAACAGAGACTTTATTAAGAAAGAATCAAATGTCCAAAAGAAATTAAAACACAAAAAACTAGTACACCAATGTTCACAGCAGCATTATTCATAATAGTCCAAAAGTGGAAACAACCCAAATGTCCATCAGTGGATGAAGGGATAACAAAATGTGATCTATTCAGACAGTGGACTATTACTCAGCCACAAAAAGGAATGAAATACTGACACATGCTACACTATGGATGAACCCTGAAAACAATGCTCAGTGAAAGAAATCTCATATCTACGCATGTTTTGTGTGATTCCACTGATATGCTATGTCTAGAATAGGCAAATTCATAGAGACAGAAAGTAGGTTAGTGCCTCATAGGGCTGGGGGAGGAGGAAATGGGAAAGGGCAGTCAAGGAGAGCCCTCCTAAAACCACCAGTTTTAATGGGTATGAGATTTTTTTCTGGGGTGAGGAAAATGTTCTAAAATTTATTGTGATGGTTACAAAACTCTGAATATACTAAAAACCATTTGGTATGTTATGTATCTCAATAAAGCTGTTAGATAGATAGATAGATAGATAGATAGATAGATAGATAGATAGATAGATAGATAGATAGATAGATAGACAGACAGACAGATAGATAGATAGGTAGGTAGATAGATAGATAGACAGATAGGTGAAAGATAGAGATAATAGAGATAGAGATAAAGGGATGAGAGGATAGAAAAAATAGATATAGATTACTACAGATCCACAATCCCTCATCTGCAATTCTGAGCTCCAAAAAGCCTTTATTTTCAGATAGTCTTTTAAGCTGAATAACTGAAAAAAATAGGTTCAAAGTCAATTATTTCCTCCACTTCTGCAGGGCATAGAATGAGTGCACCTAAGACCCTGGTACAGTTGTACCTTTATCTGTGTGATGTTTCCTTCAAGCTCAGTAGGGGTTTGAAGAGTCCACCTGTCTTTGCCCTCCACTCCTCGGCTGCTCTGGGGTCCTGGCACCTTTCTCCACATGGCTACTCGCCCGTTATTGGTACCAGCTGCCAGGAGACCTACAGGTAAAAACAGAGTTCACAGTCGTTGACTTGAAAAGGGAGAAGAATAGCCACAAGCTCCCTTCTCTGACCACCCTCTCTGAAGTATCAGCCCATCAGCCCTCACTTGCTGTCTCTTCCTTCATGAGAACTGACAAGTGCCTGGCGATATAGTGCGTGCATGTGCGTGTGGGGGTGGTGGGGGTGTTGGTGCTGGTTTCTGTCTCTGTGAAACGAGCCTGTATGCCTGTTCAATCCTCTTTCCTAATGCTAGAACGGCACTTAGCACTCAGCAGGCACAAAATAAATGACGCTCTGGCGCATCTCCTATTCTTTCTGTCCTGTATGTATGTGTACACACTTACACTCAGTCATACATTTACACATATATATACACTTCTAAAGTTTCCCATACTGTCTTTTACTCGGGGTTTGGGGAAGGGATGGAGATCACATAGCCATGTTGGCCACACTTTTTAAACCCCTTGATCTTCACGTGGGATAAAAACATTTACTGTTATTTCCTGTTATTTTCTCATTACAGACCGACTTTATTCAAATGAATTTACATATTTATAATTGAGTTACCAGTCTTTGAATAGCCACCGACGGAGCAAAGGTTGAAGCTGATTCTCTTTCTCCCTTATGCCAGACCAAGAAATCTCACCTTTGACTTTACAGTAAGAAACACAGTTTATATTTTCTCCTTTTTCGAAACCGAACTTCTCCTCTGGACTCAGTACATAATTCTCTCCTCGATCCAAGTCCCAGAATCTACAAGAGCAGGAAGAAAGCCCACTGAGGGGATTGTGTCAATGGATTGCCCTCAGCTCTGAGTGGCTTGACCAACTTGCAGAGTAAACTGTAAAAATCAGGAAAATGTCATGGCCCTTTGGACTCTGATTTGAAAAGCAGGCGATCATTACATTTAGATGTTTTGTGCACTGTTCATAATGAAAGGGAGCGGCTGTTAGTAAAAGAAGGTCCATGTGTGACACCATGTCACAATGAGAACAAAACCACGTACACTCAGGAGAATCTCCAGTATTACGTGGAGTTACAGCAGACGCAAGAGAACATAGCACATTATTCTCTCTATACCAAGCTCAAAAAACAAACAAACAAACAAACAAACAAACAAACAAACAAACAGGCAAAGTGACTCCACAGGCAGACATCAGGATAGCCACCCTCATGGGTGGGTGGGAGTGGGGGGGGCTGGGGAGGAGGAGGCCTGGGGTCTCTTCTATGTTCTGTTCTTCGATTTCAGAGCCGTTACATGGGTATGTTCAATTTGTGAAAATTCATAATTAGTGTATTTTTCTGTCTGTATGTTCTACTTCAATTAAAAAGTTTACTCAGAAGAGACTGACTTTTCATTACATACTCCCTGGAGTGTCAGTTCTTACCTGAGGGCCGATTCCCCAGTGGCGGTCACCAGAAGGCTGCCTTCAATCAAAGCAATGTCGGCGTGGTGACCCGTTTTCCCACTCAACTTCACCTGTATAATAAAAAACAACCCTAAAGAAGCACGTCACTTTGCCGAGACGGCGTATCCCTTGGAAAGACACTGCTAGCTTTCCAGGACACACAGGACAAAGCTGACAATTACTCTGGCACATTAAATGGTTAACAATAGCTGCTGCCCAGCACACGGTACACAGTGAACACTTTTTCTGAGTGGCTACCAAGCTGAGCAGCGTTCAGGCACCACCACGCCCTCTAAGGCAGTTGTCACACCCTGCTTTGCAGGGAACAAACCTGCCCAGGGACCACCAGCCAGTGAGTGGCTCAGAGGGGATTCGAACCCAGGTCTATGTGATTCAGTGACCATGTTTTCAACTGCTGTGCTAGAAGATACATAAATGGCCAAATAAACAACGACTTACAAAAAATCAATCTGCTCTATAATCTACAGGAGTATCTTTAGGGAAAGTCCAGAGTTCTCTGAGAAACATGGATCCTCCTGGTATAAACGAAGAAACTAGCAGCAGGGCAATGACAAGCAGCACCTGACCGAGGGACAGGCTGCACCCCAATGCCTTCAGTGTCCTCTTGGTGGTGAGGGCCCGGAGCTGATGCCATGAGGAACCTTCATGGACACTAAGGTGTTTCTCAGTAACCACAGTAAAACACCTACTACCCAAGGACAGTGACTGTTATACACATCCCTTGGGTGAAATAATGTGCACGTGTGGCCGAGGGGCAGCTGTGACAATGTACATAGTTAGTGAGTTCCTTCCATGTCTCATCTGCACATGGCTGGGAAACAGGGAAATGTCCCTGCTCACATGGTTCCATCCTGGAGGTCGAAGGGGCTGTGCAAGGAGAGCGGTTATCTATCACGCCCAGGTGTGTAGGCTATGAATTAACCAATCACGGGAGAGCAGCCCTGTGCAGCCCAGACTCTCACCCTTTCTGTCCACTGATGCCTGAAACTCCTTCACTATTTCCCTGTGAACTGAATGTTGTATAATAAATAATGGTACTAAACAGCTCAGTTGGCGGTACTAAATGGGTCACTGGAACAGATTTGCCAAGGAATTGGAAACGATGGTTAGATCAGGTCAGGGGAATGTGACCCAAGTGCTGCCTCTCTGCCAAGGCCACTCCCCGACCCACCTTCATCATTTCTTCCACCTCGCCCTCAGGAGTCACCAAGTACAGGGACAGTAGCAGGTTCTCTGTGACCGCCACCAGCGCCTCCCTCTTCTCAATGTAGAACAGCATTTGGATAGAGCTGTCTGTGGATGCTGCCATGCTGGTCTTGCCTTTCTCATCCACGTAGTGCACTGTCCCTGAGGACAAAGGAAGCAGTCATCCAGTAGCTTGGTACTCATGAGAAGCCATTTCTATCTCCTTAGAGGCATTTTCAAAATAAACATCTTCATTATAAAAATTTGCAACGAAAATATTTAAAAAACATCTACACATGACCTCACAGGCTGCCATCTCTGAAATAAGCTCCATTTTATTGGTTTAGTTCAGACTTGACTCCTGTCTCCACCAGTTCTTCCTTAATCACCACTAACCTTAGAGGTTTCTGATGTTCACATTGACGACTCGCCTGCCTCTGCAGCCTTAAAACTCCTAGATTATCTAACATGAGGTATACATCTGTCATCCATGCATTGAGGCCCTAGATTATGACCTCCCATAGCCACCAGGCCCTGTCCTCGCTGTCCTGTGCATGGTCGGTTACCTGTCTTGCCCCATCTAAGCCGCAGGGCCTCTCTAGCCAGGAATCCCTCCTCCTGCCCGCCCCTTGCCTGCCAGCCATTTGCTCAACCTCTTGTTCCTCTCTCAGGCTTTTGAGCTCGGTGGGTGGAACCTTCTGCCAGTTCTCAGGAATTTGATTCATTGCTGCTGCTCTCCAGAGCCTCCTCATCCTCCTGGTCTACTCACATCTTATTCCCAACTGATAACTTGAGTTCTTATTAAACTGAAAAGCTTGAGGTTCTCTAGAGGCTAATTGCAATAATGAGCATCTACTAGGCATGTACTTGTGGCAGGCTCGGTGTTAGGCACTTATGCATGTTAACTCGGCTGGCATTTCCAGCAAGCTCCTGCGGCAGGTACTCTTACTATCCTGTTTTACATAAACATTAGGAAGCTGAGGCTCACAGACGTGGGATAATTTGCTTCCGAAGCCCACAGCCACCGAGTGCGAGGCAGGACTGACACCCACTGTACACTCTTCTTCCAGTTGCCAATGTTTTTTTCCTTCACATGTCTCTTTCTCACATCATCTCCTTGACTGTTCCTACGGGGCCCTTGCATCTCCCCTCCCTGTACCCCTACTGTGCCGTGTCTATTCCATGTCCTTTCTGGGGCCTTCCCTTGGCTCTGTCTCTTTACTTTCTGAAATGAAAGATCTATCTAAAGCCCACAATCTCTTCTAGCTATCATTTGTTCTCTTCCTGTCCTGGTGACACAGCCTCCTCAAACCTCACAACCTTTGTGCAAGCCTCACTTCCATTGGCCTCTTTCCCATAGCAGACATACACTCGTAAACATTCTCATGTGAATGTAAAAGACTCTTTTTTTTCTCTTAACTTCATATTGCATTTATCAGCTGCCACTAGGGCAGACTGTCTCACTATTTACACTAAGGAGAACTGTGTTAAAATCAAGACAGATGGTGCTCAACGCAGACCACCCACGAGGACTGGTTGGTGGTTGCAGGCTGGAAGCAAAACCCACTCCATCCTGTTCACACTCCATTCCTAGAGCTTATCCAGGTACCAGGCAAATAAGAGGTGCTTCAGAATTATACAGACTGAATAACGGGAGTGCAACAAAAGCATCTTTTCAAGATGGTCTGTCTGCTGCCGCGCACACAGTAAGCAGTTGGGATGTAACTGCTGATCGACAGCTTCCTAGCGAAAATCCCTCAAATACAAATAGAGCTCAACTTATCTCGAATCAGAACGAAGTAAAGCCATTCTTTGAATGCTGGATAAACAACTGCAAAAAGCTGGCGTACAGTATCACTCTAAGATTGGCACGCATACAGTCTGTTATTTTTTGCAGAAATACCATCCATTTGTTTAAAATCCTTATCAGATACCCCTAAAACATTTCAGTGTCTTAGAATCCCAACCTAAGTTTCTCACCATCCATCAAGCTGACAAAGAATGACAGTCCTTCTTGAGAGCCCATTTTCAAGAAACTTCCAAAGCTACTTTTCCTCCAGTTAAACATGTCCAGGGCTTTCTCATCACCGCTCACAGCCGCCTTTGCCAACTGAACAAGGTCCCTGAAAGTAAATATGACACAGGAAGTCAGGATTCCTCGCTGCCCCTCATTGGAAGGTGCTGTCACTACAGATGTGCTGAGAGTGGCTCATTGCTATGACTCCTCCAGTGTCAGGAAAAGCCATATCTCTGCCCTAACCAGCCCCCACCAAAGATGTAAACGTAAGGCCACGGCACGAGCTCACACTTACTCGCCAGGAGGGGGAAGCCGGAAGATGCAGTGAGTCAGGTGTTTTCCATAGTCGTGTTTCAGCAGGGGTGTCCCTTGTACTCGACCCCTTTGGTCCAGCCTCCATAAGAGCAGGATGCCAAGCTGGAAAATCCAACATCACACGTGGAGGAAATGTACTCACCAAGTGACTGGTAGAAGGCAAGAGTTAATACTGCACAACAGAACACATGCTTATTCCTTTTTTTTCCTTTTTTTTTTTTTTTTTTTGACAAAACTACTACATGGGCACTGTGAAAAATCCAAGAGTTAATACTGCACAACAGAACACATGCTTATTCCTTTTTTTTCCTTTTTTTTTTTTGACAAAACTACTACATGGGCACTGTGAAAAATCCAAGCAATTCTAAAATGTTCAACAAAGGAACCAGAAACTCTTCTATGTGTCTCTTCCCATTCTTATTCCCTAGAGATAACAACTGTCACATGTTCAGTTTTTAAAACAGACTTTTAATTTTAGAACAGATTCCAGATTTATGGAAAAGTTGTGAAGACAGTTCTGAGAAGTCCCACACCTAGTTCCTGTTATTATTAGATCTTACAATAGTGTGGTACAGAATTAATATTGATACACTATGTTAACCAAAGTCTAAATTCACATTTCCTCAGTTCTTCCCTAACACCTTCTTCCTGTCCCAGGATCCCATCAGGACCCATATGACATTTGGTCGTCATGTCTCCTTAGACTTCTCTTGGCTGGGACTTTGTCTCAGACTCTCCTGTTTTTGATGGTTTTGACAGTTCTGAGGAGGTCTATAAGGGATTCTGTAGAATGTCTTCCACTGGGATTTGTCTATTTTTCTCATTGTTGACTGGGGTTGTGGGTTTTAGAAGACCATAAAGTGTCCTTCTGGTCACATCACATTAGAGGTCTATGCCATCAACATGACTTATCTCTGTGATACTGACCCCAAATCTCCTGGCTGAGGTCATGTTTGTCAGGTGTCTCATTGTGTAGTTCCTCTCCCCACCACCCCTTTCCATTCTGTACTATTTGGAAGAAAGTCACTATGCATAGGGGTAGGGAGTTATGTCTCATCTCCTTGAACATGAAGCATCTATATAAATTATTTGCAGATTCTTCAGCATGGGAGATTTGCTTCTTCCCCATCATTTAATTATTTACTCAATCATAGATTTATATCAGTATGGAACTGTGGATATGAATATTTATTTTCTACTTTGGGTTATAATCCAAGACTACCATATCTGTTGCTCCAACTGTTCTAGCTTTGGCCATTGGGAGCTCTTTCAGCTGGCTCCTGTGACTCTTTGATGTACCCTGTCATTATGGGTTTTGGGAGTACTTCCTTACTTCCTGGCACTAGAGATACATTGGGCTCATTGTCCTGCCCCAGCCCTAGAGTCAACCATCAAGGAGCCCTGGTTCCTTATACTGGAGGAAACCAATAGAAACCAGGATCTGGGTGCTAGGTGTACTACATGTTCAATTTTAAAGTCATCAAAGTCTCAAATTAATGGCACAGACAAGTGAGAGAGAAGTTCAAGGTGGCAGAGAAGAGACAACTCTATCAGAAGTGGTCCAGGTGGCTCTATGACTGGGGATGGGAGCTAAGCTTTGCCAAATGGCAGTATTTCCATTTGAATCTGTTGGCAAGGTGCCTTTGCTTTGACACTCAGGCATTCCTCAAGGCATGTTTCCTGCTCAAGGTCAGGGGACGTTTTAGCATGCAGTACACTTGTCCTTCCTCCCTGCTTTCAATCAGCATTGATTTCAATATACCCATTTGCTGGCTAACATTGCTTTATTGCATATAGGAATATAATTTTCAAATAAGGTCAGCTAAAAGCAACTTATACAGTAAGTCTCTAAGAAAATTTATGTAAAATCGAAAATAGTATGTAACATGACTATACTTTTAAAAAAAAGAAGTAACATGAGTATATGCGTAATATGAATAGTATATATCATCAGACTAATTTCTTCTTGACTTTGTCAGCTTTATGTAGAATAAAAGCAGCATTGGTTCCTTTGTGTTTAGTGATTCTTTTCAAATAACATTTTAAAAATTATGCTTGGATAGTGAAAAAGACAAAGACAGAAAAGGAAAATGTTTCCTTACCCTGCTGCCCAGCCTCCTCCCTAGAGAATCATACTATGGGATCCTGTATGTCTGATGACGTTTTATGCACACGTGGCATCTGTAGAGACGTCCCTCTGCTCTTCCCCTCAAGTGCAATCATCCAGTACTTATTTTTTAACATAATAATTGACTTTATAGATCTTTATTAGCACACACAAACTTCTAGCTGGCAACTTAACCAGGTTCCTGAATACAATCAAGACACACTGAGCATGTCCAGGTTTCTAGACTGTTGCTGGGAGGGAAGTTGTTCCATACAAATGTTCGGAGCTCCTGTACCCCGGGAGCAGCAATTCTGTTCAGTCACAGGACCGTACAATACAGCCCTTGTTTTGACAGAAGGACAGACTCAGCCCACCATGATCATGAATTAAACTTCTATTGACTCCTGAGGATGCGATGAGTCAAATGTGTTCTGTCTCAGGTTCCGGCTAATCAGGTAGAAATGCAACATGAAGTGGAGACTTAGAGGCAAACTCTGAGATGTCCCATCCCCTTTTTGGCAGGCATGTACCCCCTATCAATTCTAAATGTTTTTGAACCTCTCACTGCTACTATAGGGTAATCCTGTGTGTTCAGAGCTGTCTCTTCACTATCTGTCATTCCTTCCAAGTTATTTCAATGACTGTAATTTCATATAGTAAGGCTCTAAAGAAAAGTTACCCACGAGGTGAGAAATCAGCCCTATCCATGAAGAATGAGAGTGTAATATATTAAGGGACTGATGTAAAGTTAGGATGTTCTAGATGCGATTGTCAGTGACATACTGTCACTTCAGTGGATGGGTCATTGTGTTAGGTTCTCTAATATTTTATCCTGATACTAAGAACTGACTTGCCCTTTGTCATGCATGGGTTTACTGGATCCTACCCTTGGCTGTGCAAGAGAACGCAGAGAACTGAGATCCGGTAATGCGACATTCTCCCCTCTTCTTTACCAATGGAACTGCTAATGGATATTTCATGGAACATCCACCCAGTAGCCCTTTTCTAGGGATCTCTCCACCTCCCTGGGCACCACCAACTGCTGCATATGTGAGCACTTGGCCTAAGCTTAACTTGAGACAGAGGAGGAGAAGCGGGCAATTTTGCATGGGGGCTGAAACGAGAGCAGGTGAGCTCCTTTGTTTTCATCAGCTAGAGATTATGCCATGTAGACAGAATGGGACAGAGAGAGAGAAGATAGTATCAGGAAGGTACACCGAAAGACGCAGAGCTGGCACATAGATGTGTCTGCTAGCATTTCATTCTTAGTTACAGACTAAGTTTTATACACACATAAACAGTCAGCCGTGCTCCTGTCCCTGGAGACCCTGAGACCCTCTGATGGCTTCAGATTAATTGCACCTTCTTGCTTTAGCTGGTCTGGGTCAGTTTCACTGGTAATCAGACACATGTTAACTAAAGCAGGGTCTCTGTGAGAAGAGCCAAGAGGTCCTCCCTCAGCCAGGCCTGTTGGCTCGGCGGTGCAGTACTCCACGTGCTTAGCTGTTTGCTGTTAACTTCTCTTTCTGCTTAAGCCCATTACTCGATTAGGACCAGCAAAGTTGAGATTTTTCTTAGACGGATTAGGTATTTCTGCTCTTAAATATTTTGACTCACAGGACTTGATCATCACATATAAGTTTAGTTTCATGCCTGAGTTAATTTACTTTATTAGTTGTCTTTTAATACAGTCAAGATGAGAAAAACAAAATTCAATGATCTTGAATTCTTTTATTCCTATAGGGGATTTGAAGAGCATTCCTCAGCAGAAAGGTCGGAAAGATCACCAAAGAAATCTGAATCTGGGGACAGAGCAATGTCATTAGGTGGGAACTGAATAGAAAAATAAAAGATCACCTAGGAAAAAGGAACAAACCAATAGAAAAATAAGCAAGTGATATGACTAGAAAAAGAAATGTTGATTGCTACTGTGATATTCATCAACAACAGCAAGAGAAATGCAAACTAGAACATGACTGAGATGCTCCTTTTTCAGGAAAAATTCTGAATCTGGATACGACACTCTGTGGGGAAGCACATGCTGCTGCAAGCTGGTACAAGCTCCACGGAAGGAAATTTGGGAACACCCAGCAAAACACAAGTGTACGTGTCCTAAGGCCCAGCCGCCCCACTTTTAGGAATTTCTTTAAACTTCCATATATGTGAAATGACAAAAGCATGAGGTTAGCCACTGCGTCACTGTTTGTTTAGCAAAAGATTGGGAAACCACTGAAATGTTTATCAGCAGAGGTTGGTGAAACAAATGACAGTACGTTCACATAATGAAGGGTAGGTTAAAAGAGAAGAAGGAAGTTACTTAGCTGTTTACCAATAAAAGAGATCTGCAAGACACAGAATAAAATGAAAAAGCCAGCAACGGCACAGAATTGCATGCTATCACTTATGTGAAAAAAGAGGAGTCTAAGGAGATAAGATCCTCTGTGTGATGTCTCCAGCCAAAACTATTTAATTTAAAGACATAAGCAAACAAAATGAGAGACAGTCTACATAAAAA